>NW_007245779.1:53629-154119 GCF_000164805.1 Carlito syrichta | reverse complement strand
GCGCACCTGTAGTTCCAGCTACTTGGAAGGCTGAGGCAGAAGGATCACCGGAGCCCAGCAGATCGAAGCTGCAGTGGCCGAGAGTGGCCACTGCACTCCAGTCTGGGTGACAGAGTGAGACTCCAACTCAAAAAAAAGAGACAGAGCTAGTAATCAGTGGAGTCTTCAAAATGTGTGAAGCTTAGACATTTAAATAGTACTAACAGAAGGAATTTATATTTTACAATGGGAGGTAGAGGGACACATTTTTAAATTTTCCTCAAAACACAAGTTTCAGACATCTGTTTCTGCTTTCTAAATACCTTGCTGATTTTGGCTAAACCTTCACTGAAGCCATTGTAGCATGCAAAGATAAGTCAGTGAAAACAGGTTTTCTCCATGGGTAACAGTAAGTACTGTGCCTGAATTTCTTGTAAATAATCCACTATGTCTAAATCAAAAGCTTGGAATTGTCTCATATTTACACATAGCAAGCTGTGCCTTGACAACACAGATATGGCCTTAGGCTTTCAAGAGCTACCCAGGGTTGAAAAAATCCTTGGTCTATACCAGAGTGTGTCTGTTAATCTTTTTGTGAGTGCATATAAACAAACATTCACTAACCCATCTGCTTGGTTTATCATTTACTATTCCCAGTAAAGGAATAGTCTGGAAGTATGACGAACATAAGCTTAGAATCATATAGAGTCACCTGACCCAGATTTAGCTCTATCCTCAGAACAAAATCAGTCAGGGGGAAAATGAGAATTTGGTTTACAAACACCAGTATATTTGGGAGCTTTGATCAGTGTGCGAGAGAAAAGAATGATCACCATAAGAAAATTCAGTATTTTTTAAAAAAGCTCCTTAGAGTTTGTTTGAATTTACTGACACTCATGTGTATTATACTGGATAATCACACAGTTAGAATTTATTGTTTTAAGAATACTTCTGGAAGCATTCTGGGACATCTACCAAAGAAGTTCAATTACACAGAGATGAAACCAAATCACAAAGCACAACATTCAGCTTGCTCAATTTCTGTTTTTGTTTTTTTTTCCTTTTCTTTTCAGCTTCCAGACATAGTATTTAAAGGATATCTTCAGATTGATTGAATGCGGAGGTCAGAACAGTTAGGAAAATTGCTTAATGTGTATTATACATAGGCTTCCTCTACTATTCCTGATTTGTTGCTTTGGAGAACTCATTCTTCCAAAACAAGTCATATGAATCCTAGGTTGGGAGACAGGGAAAGTTTGTTTTTGTTTTTTATGGTAAATATGAAAGCATTGTTGTCTCAATGACAAGAAAGCATTGTTGTCTCAATGACAAGAAAGCATTGTTGTCTCAATGATAATATCATTCACATTATATTATTTCCATTAAAAATTCTGAGGAAATTAGTGTGGAAATTAATGTTTCCAAGATAATTATGTACCAAATTAGATCATTAATCCTATGTCAGAGAAACCATGAAACTATAAAGGAGTTTCAAAGCATTCTGTTTTACAGAGTAGTTGACCAAAGAAGAGAAGTAGAACTACATGAAGAAAGTAGTTCAAAAGGAAGCAAATTTTAATAAAAATTTAAGTGAGTAGCACAAAAAAACTAAAGCCCAATATATGTTTAAAAAAATAAAAATTTCTTCTCCAGAGAGAGGTATCTTTTATTCAATCTCTCAGTTATATATGTCAAAAAAGGCCAGGTAAGAGAATGTGATAATGATGAAAGAGAGATGAAGCAGAGTACCAACAGTATTTAGAGTACAAAAACATAGGCAGTAAAATTTTGCTCCTGTATATACACAGAAAGAATTTAAAAGTCCTACTGCTATTAAATACGTAGCAGCGGTACTGCTGGCATAATGAAGCCGCAACCCATGAAAGCCAGGACTGCGTGAGGAGGAAAGGGCGATTAAGCAAGTCAGGTGTGGGCATGTTGGACGTGTTACAAGCAATTTCAGATGTGTTTTAATTAACCATAAAATCTATACAAAGCTATTACTATAGTTCTTTTTCTCAGAGACTTTGTTTCAAAATGAAAAGTTAAAAAAATTCATTCCAGTGTTGCTTAAGTAACACCACCAAGACCGACTATCTCACTGTGGTCATGCTGTTCAGGTAGGAGGCACCTTTAATTATCCTCAGTGGGCCATTAATTAAAAACGTTCTCACAAATTATTCCTGGTTCGGGTCTACTTATAGGCTACATAGGTCAGATATACATCATTTCTGCATGGCAGTCGCAAGGGTACTTAGCAACACTATCAATACTAATTGGAAAGAAGGGCAAAATCAGAGCCTTAGATTTAAAATCTAAATTCTTCATTAAATCTACTAGTATGTTTGCAAGAAGTTAAACAAATTATGCTTTATTATTTATTTTGATACTAATTATAATCCACATTCTAAAACATGTTTGAGGGATATTCCCCAAATAAACAAATAAAATAGAAATGTGGAAACTGGAGGACTGTTTAAGATTCTTCTCTTTTTGTCATTAGCATCATCTTTTGTTCCCTCTCATACCTGCTGTTGTAATACATATAGATACACAGAATAAGATGCAAAATAACTATGACTCTGGAAACTATGTTTATTCTATTAGGTCTAACCATATGCTAAATTCCGAGGAGAATTTAACATAAAGGCAGATGGGCCCTAGTTTGAAAAATATTTGGCAACTCTCTCAGGACCTGACCTTTCAATTACAGAAGCATGGCAGGATATACCAGAAAGTTTACACATGCTACACATCCCAGGGATTTTGAGGTCCTCTCAGTTTATTAAAAAAAAAAAAAAAGAAAAAAGAGAAGAAGGAGGAGGAGGAGGAGGGAGGAGGAGGAGGAGAAGGAAAAGAAGAAATAATCCATCCCTACTTTTTTTTCTTCATGAGATCTGCGACCTGAGGTAATATGAATGATTTCATCACCACTCTAGCAATGCACCTCTTTCTGTATACATTCACAAGTGTTAGGTCCTTGGAATCCAGCATGGCCTGAGGTGAAAGAGGATGGGTAAGGGTGCATTTTTATCTTGAGATGTGAAGATAGTGTAAATCAGGATGAAATAATAAGAGCACTACAAATGGTACTCTGAGATTTACACATTTTGTAAGAAAAGTATAAGTTCTTCCAAAGTACGCTCCCCCAAGAAACCTCATATCCTTATAGTCACTTTATCAGAAACTAAAAAAGAAGAAAACTGTTAAGACCAGCAGAACCACTAGAAATTCTGCTAGATATTATTATTTAGCTAGATGCTGATTCTATGGAAATAAAATTTTCTTGGGTATAAGACCTAAAAATGTAATCAAATAATTATTTTCCCTTCTGATAAACAAAAACTCTGGGATTATAAGCATTCCTTAAGTTTCAACACACACAAAAAAATCAGTTTTTCCATTCATTTAGTAAATCTTGAATCATCCCAATTCCAATTGCTAAATAGTAACACTATAAAAATAAGACCTGAGATATCACCCTTTTAGGAGGCACTGAATAATGAAGTGTATGACGTTCACAAAACCACTCATGAAATAATTATGACTAAATAAATATGTATAAAAATAAAAAGCAAAAAATTTAACATTTACTTAATTATGAATTGACAGTTTCATATCTTTACCTGATTTTGGCAGTGTATGTGTATCTTTATGTAAATCTTTTACATACAAACATAATCTCCGTATGTATTTCTTTAGATACACATAAGTTGCTATCACATCAATAACATCCAGGATCTTATCTTAAATTTGCTTGGATTCCATATTTCTTTGCTGAAAATATGAGGGGGGACACCCAAAAAACTGGAATTATCTTTTGGAGGCAGGCCCCTTGTAGTTAACTTTGAATTTGTTATTGGGATCACATGATCAACCTAAGTTTCTTTCAGAAAATTTAAAAAGCCTGTGTCACAATTTGCAAAAGAAACATCCCAGGTGGTGGTGAACAAATAACTGGTTCTTCCACCATGACAACACACCTATCCACACTACTCTGTGTTCAGAGTTTTTGACCAAAGATGCATGACTCCTGTGCCCCACCCCCCTCCTTATTCACCTAATCATGGCCCAAGCAACTTTTTTTTTTTTTTGCTGTTTCCCAGATGAAAAAACTCCTCAAAGAGAAACATTTTGCTGAGGTGGAATGGTGAAACAAAAAATGGCAGAAGCACTAAAAGGATTCAAAATTGGCAGTTTCAAAAATTGTTTTGAGCAGTCAAAAAGGTGTCTCGATAAGCATATTGTATCAAACAGAGAGTACTTTGAAGGTGACTGGAGTTTAAACATGTAAGAATGAAGACACAATTTTTTATAAATAAATTATGAGATTTTGGGGGGTCTCCCTTTATAGGACCTTGGAGATCATTTGGGCAACCTTTCTGAGATATTACTATTATGTATGTATGTATGTAATGTATGTATCTATATATCTAAATATCCACTCACATGTATAAACAACTATGCCACGTAACAACTTTTATTCAAAAACAGAATACATATATAATGGTGGTTCCATAAGATTATAATGGAGTTGAAAAATTTCTCTTACTTATGCCATAGTAATGTCATAAGCATGGTATTACTTTCTCTATATTTTAAAATGTTTATATATGCAAATAATTGCCTTTGGGTTACAATTGCCTGCAATATTTAGTACAGTAGCATGCTGTAGGGGTTTGTAGCCTAGTAGCAATAGGCTCTCCCGCACAGCCTAGGTGTATACACAAGTTTGTGTAAGTGCATTCTATGATGTTCACACAATGATGAAATCACCCAATGACATATTTCTCAGATTATATCCCCATCGTTAAGTAGTACATGACAGTCATCATATCTTCTCATGCTTTTCATTTCTAAGACCGCATCAAAATGGTTTTTACACCTATATTTCTACCAACATTCTATACATGATTATTTCCATATTCTCTAAGAAGAGAGCATTCTCTAAAGTTCTGACCTTTCCTTTTTGAGCTCTTATCAAAATCACCTAAAAAGTTTCTTCTTGGCAATATCGACTTTTTTTAGCGTACCATAAAACTCTTCCAGCCTTTGCTTTTAACCAGTTTTAAGCTGCTTTCATATTTTTAAATAAGCATTAAAGCACACCTCACTTGTCAGCACCAATTTCTGTCTTAGTTCAGACTGCTATTTAACAATTACCCTAGACCAGGGTCAGTGGCTTAGTTTGTTATCCCAGTACTTTGGGAGGCCGAGGTGAGCGGATTTCCTGAGCTCGAGGGTTCCAGACCACATTAGCTGGACATAGCAGCATGCACCTGTAGTTCCGGCTACTTGGAAGGCTGAGGCGGAAGGATTCCCAGAGCCCAGAGGGGCAACGCTGGACTGGCCGTGAGCATGCTATTCCATCTTCTTACTGTATCCTTACATGGCAAAGAACAGAAAGAGAGGGCTAACTCTCTCTTTTTGTAAAAACACTAATTCCATCATGGGAGCTCTACCCTTATAACCTAATTACTTTCCGAAACTCTCATCTCCTAATACCATCATATTACATTAGGGCGTCAACATATGAATTGTTCACATTCACTTCATAGAATATATATTATTCCTTTCCTTAGAAGGCTCAGATTGGATCTGCGATTATTGTATAGTAGACTGGGCCTTGAGCTTACATCTTTCTTTTCAGTCCTATCTAGTGGTAGCCTTTTTGTATGCAGCCCTATGCATACCTCAAGGTCTGGGGAGGAGATAGATGGCATTGTTTTGGAACAATATCTCATATTCTCTTTCAAAATACTCAGATTTTCTTAAAGTTTATCAGTAGAGGTTATAGTCCTGCTACCCCACTCATTTTTGGTTAATTCGTCTCTTTAACCTAACTCTGTCTCATAATTTTAGCACTTAAATGATGGTCTGTATTTTATACACTGATTGTCAAAATAAACATAAACGTATGGAATTGCAGAGAAAAATAGAAAAAACACAATTGTAACAAAAGATCTCAATATCCTCTCAAAACTTAAGTGAACAGTAAAGCAAAAAAATCAGTAAAGACACAGGAAACTTAAAAACAATAGCAATTAACTTGATTTAGTTGGTAGAACATTCAGCAACAGAAAATAAATATTTTTATTTATTTATTTATTTATTTTTATTTTTATTTATTTATTTATTTATTTACAAAAAGAAAGACCAAGTTAATAAAACATATCAATTATATAATTATTTTATATCTTATATATATTTAAAAGAATTTAAGTCACTTGAAATGTGTTTGCTGACCACAGTAGGATTACATAAGATATTACAGAAAAAAAATCTAAAAAATTTTAGAAGACATAAAATCAAAATAATATACATCTGACTTATCTCAAAGAAACTACAACTTATTTTTATCTAAATGAAAATTATAACACAATATTTTTAAAATCTGGGTGATGTCACTAAACCAATACTTAAAAAAATATATGAGCCAGGCTCGGTGACTCAGCCCAGTGCTTTGGGAGGCCAAAGTGAGTGGATTGCCTGGGCCCATGGGTTCAAGACCCACCTGGGCAACTTGGCAAGACTTCATCTCTACAATAAATCAAAAAATAGCCAGGTGTGGTAGCACACGCCTGTAGTTCCAGTTACTTGGAAGGTTGAGGAGGAAGGATTGCCAGAGCCCAGCAGGTCGAGGCTGCAGTGACTGGGAGTGGCCACTGCAATCCAGTCTGGGTGACAGAGTGAGACTCCAACTCAAAAAACAAAACAAAACAAACAAAAATATGACTCTGAATGCTTATGAAAAAAGAAGAGAGATCACAAATGTATAATCTTAGTTTCCATCATAAAAAAAACTAAAAAGAGAAAGCAAACAAAACCTAAATAAAATAGAAGTGAAATAAAAATATAGAAAGTTTGATTAAATACAAACAGAAAAACAATAGACAAAAATAACTAAATGTAAAATCTGGTTCTTTCAGAAGGTCCATAAAATTGATAGACCTCTAAGTGTACTGATTAGGGAAAATAAAAAGTGATTGATTACTATTACCAGAAAGGAGAGAGGTGACATTACTATAGTTACTACAGATGTTAAAAATGAATAAATGAATATTATGAACATATTTATATTAATACATTTGACAACTTAGATAAAACAGATCAGTTATTTTATCACAGCTATCAAAGCGCTTTCTAGTTAAGTAGATCACCTCCTCCAAAAAAAAATCCTGGCTCATATTACTTTATTATAAATTCTGCCAAAAATTTTTAAAAAATAAATAATTACAACTTCTAAACAAATTTTTACAGAAAATTGAAGTGGTGGTAATACTCTCAAGTTTCTTCTATGATGCCAACATTTCTATGCTATCAAAACCAGACAATAATATTTCTATCACGTGAAAAGTATCCCTGAAATTCAAGGATGGTTCAACATGCACAAATCAATAATTGTGACACACTATGTTAATAGAAATAAGACCAAAAACTATATAATCATCTCAATAACTACAAAAAAAGCTGTTGAGAAAATCCCATATACTTCAAGAAAAACAAAATTCAACAAATTTAGCATAGGAGTAATATTACACAACAAAGGCCATATATGAGAAATTCATGGCTAAAATATACCCTAAAATAAAAAGTTGAAAGTTTTTACTCTAAGATTAGGAGGAAGACAAGTATGCCCACTTTACTTCTATTCAACATAGTATTGAAATTTCTAGTCAGCCGTTAGACAAATAATAAATAAATAATAAATAAAATGTATCTAAATAGGAAAGGAAAAGGTTTAATTGTCTCTGTTTGCTGATGACAAAATCTTATATAGACAATCCTAAAGATTCCACCAAAAAATTGTTAGAACTGATAGGAAAATTCAATAATGTTGCAGGGTACAAACTCAATATGCTTAACTTAGTAGCATTTATTAAACCAGGTAAAGAAGGACAAGTATTGTATGATCTCACTTATATGTGGGAGCTGAAAAAAAATGAACTCATGGAGGTAGAGAGTAGAATGATGGTTACTGCAGGCTGAAAATGGTATTAGGGATGGAAGGATAAAGAAGGGATGATTAGTTAGTACAAAAATACAGTTAGATAGAAGGAATAAGATTTAGTGTTCCATGGCACAATAGGGAAATCATAGTTAACAATAACTTATTGTATATTTCAAAATAACTATAAGAGTAGAATTGGAATTTTCCTTACACAAAGAAATAATAAGTGCTTGAGATGATGGATAACCCAATTACCCTGATTTGATCATTACACATTGTATGCTTATATCAAAATATTTCATGCACCTCATAGATAATTTTATATGAGTAATAATTAAAAATAAGACATTTAAAAAAACGAGTGCTTTTCTTTTCTAATAATGAACTATCTAAATAAGAAATTAAGAAATCAATCTCACTCACAGTATTAGGAGTAAATTTTCCCAAAAAAGTGAAAGAACTGTATAGTGAAACTATAAGTTCTTGATAAAAGAAATTGTAGATAACACAAATAAATAGAAAAATATCTTGTATTCACAGATTAGAAGAGTTAATGTTGTTTAAATGTCCATACTTCACAAAGTGATCTACAGATTTGATGCAATCTCTATCAAAATTCCAATGTTAAATTTCATAAATATAGAAAAAAATCCTACTCTTTGTATGGAACTATAAAGACCTCAACTAGCAAAGCAATCTTCAGAAAAAAGAATCAAGCCAAAGTCATCACACTACTTCACTTCAAAATATACTGCAAAGCATCAAAGCAAATTAGTACTTATATAAAAACAAAATACAATGTTTAATGGATAGGATAGTGAGCCCAGAAATAAATCCACACTTATGGTTAATTATTTTTTGACAAAAGTGTCAAGAATACACAATGGAGAAAAGAAAGTATCTTCAACATATGTTACTGGAAAAACTGGACATTCACATACAGAAGCAATTGGGTCCTTATCTCACACTTTACACAAACATCAACTAGAAATAGATTAAAGATTTAAATGTAAGACCTGAAACACTTAGAAGAAAACATACAGGGAATGATGTGGTCTGGACAAAGATTTCTTGAATATGACCACAAAAGCACATGCAACAAAAGCAAAAATAAACAAATGTGGTTGCATCAAACCAGAAAGTTTCTGCACAGCAAAATAAATAATTTAATAGAGTAAAGAGACAACCCATGGATTGTGAGAAAATACGTGCACTCCATACATCTGATAAGGACCTACTATCCAAAATATATAGGAAATTCAAACACTTGAATGACAAGAAAACTAACCCACTTGGAAATGAGCAAAGAACCCAAAAAGACACTTTTCAAAGAAGACAAATACCCAACACACACACACACACACACACACACACACACACACACAAATTGGTAATCCAAGTAGATAGTTGCACTCCCATGTTTTGTTTTGTTTTGATTTGGTTTTGGGTTTTTTTTGAATTGGAGTCTCACTCTGTCACCCGGACTGGCGTGCAGTGGCCGCTCCCGGCCACCGCAGCCTCGACCTGCTGGGCTTCAGCCATCCTTCCACTTCAGACTTCCAAGTAGCTGGAACTACAGGCGTGCGCTACCACGCCCGGCTAATTTTTTGATTTATTGTAGAGATGAGGTTTCGCCAAGTTGCCCAGGTGGGTCTCGAACCCTCAGACTCAGGCAATCCACTCACCTCAGCCTCCCAAGGCATGGGATTACAGGTTGAGCCACCGAGTCCGGCTACTCTGTTTATTGCAGCATTATTCCCAACAGCTAAGATATAAAAGCAATCTAGGTGTTCATTCTCAGATCAACGGATTTTTAAACTTTGGTGTATATACACAGTGCAATACTATCCAGCCTTTAAAAAGAGGGAAAATATTATTTTCGACTAGATGGATGAATCTGGAGGACATTATACTAAATAAAATAAGTCTGTCACAGAAGGACAGATACTGTATGACCTCACTTACATATGAAATCTAAAAAAAGTGAACTCATAGAAGCAAAGGATTGAATAATAGTTACCATAGGCAGGGGGAGCTGGGTAGATGCGTACAGAGGAAATGTTGATTAAAGAATACAAAGTTTCAGTTAGACAGGAAAAATAAGCTTTAGTGATGTTTGGACAGAATGGTGACTACAATAAATAATAATGTGTTTATAATTCAAAATTGCTAAAATACTAGATTTTAAATGTTTTCATTACAGAGAATTAATATATGAGGCGAAGGATTGATAATAAGTCTAACTTATTTCATATTGTAAACATATATCAAAGCATCACACTTTGTCCCATAATATATATATTTGTCAATTTAAATTAAAAAGTATATAAAATTTATAACACATATCCTTCATTAACAACAATTTTACCAAACCAAGTATTCAATATATAAAAAAGGATAATAGTTCATGACCAAATGGGATTTTATACCAAGTTATTTAACACTGAAAAGAGATCAATGGAATATATCATACTGACAAACTAAAAAGTAAAAATCATATGACCTCTCAAAAAGTACAGAGAAAGCATTTGACAGAATCCAACATCCCTTCCTGATAATAATTCACACCAAATTCAGAATAAAATGCAGTTTCCTTAAATGGATGAAAGACAACCACTAAAAATTTACAGCTAATGTCATAATTTACAAGTTTACAGTTTACTTCACAAGAGCAGAAAGAAGATAAGGATGTCCACCCTCACCACATCTATTAAATATTGTACCGGAAGTATTAGTCAGAGAAATTGGGCAAGATAAGAAAACAAAAGACATTCAGATTGGAAAAATAAATAAATACAACAGCCATTATTTTCATATGACATTATCATTCATATAGAAAATTCTACAGAACTACAAAAATGTTACCAGAATGGATAAGCGAGTATAAGATTGTAGAGTATAAGATCAGTACACAGAAAACAACTGTATTTCTAAACACTGTCCACAAGCAATCAGAAAGTAAAATGTAATAAAATACTATCTATAATAGATCAGAAACTTATAATGTTTAAGATAAATTTGACAAGAGATGGAAAATAGCTATATATTAAAAACTACAAAATGTTGCTGATGAAAATTAAAACTGATCAAAGTGAACAGATATCTGCTATGTCCACAAATTGGAAGACATCACATTGTTAACATGTCAATTCTCCTCAAACTGATCTATAGAATTCAACATAGCCCATTCAGAAATGTTAGCGGGCAGTTTTTCAGAAATTGACAAACTGGATCTATAATTCACATAAAAATGGTAAAGAGCCAGTATAGTCAAAGTAATTTTGAAAAAGAATAAAGTTGGAAAACACACATTACTTAACTTCAAGATTTATTATAAAACTACAATAATCATGAAAACATGATTTTGGAGTCAAAATAGACACATATTTTAATGGCACACAGAGAGTTCAGAAAATATCCACACATAATAGGCAATTAGTTTTTGACAATGATCTAAAGATAATTAAGTGTAGAACAAATAGTGCCTTAACAAATTTTGCTATAACAATTTGATATCCACATACAAAAAAAGTTACTTTAATTCATAACTCACACCATATTTAATAGCTAAATTTCTCATTTGTTTCTTCTCTTCAGACTTTTACCACCCATAGTACATTCGTAAATAATCATAGAACTAAATATTTTTAAAATTATAAAGCTTCCAAAAAAACTTTGGGTTATACAATAATTTATTGGATGTGACATTAATATTACCAGTCATGAAAAGAAAGCCATGTGACAGATTTTTTAAGCAGTTCGATATACTATATAATCCAGCCACATTCACATAAAGCCTTCTATAAAAATGCTCATAAAATCTTTAATTTTAGAAGCTAAAACGGAAACAACCCAGCTGTCCTTCAACAAGTGAATAAGTAAACAATTCTAGAATATTCATACAATGGATTACCACTAAGCAATCAAAGCATATGAAATACTGATATATCCAGCAGCATGGATTAATCTCAAATTATGTTAAATAGAAGAAATCAGGAAAACAGGAATTCACACTGCACTATTCTACTTTATATAAAATTCTAAAAAAATAAATCAAACATATATTTTAAGATACTGCACTTTATACCTTAAGTACACAATGCTTGGTAAGAGTTAGAATTAGAATTCATTAATTAAGGCAAAGAAACAGAAGCAAGAATGTTTGGGCTCAAATCTTATCTTTGCTAATGATCCCTTGTGTGATGATAGTCAGAACTCAGTCAGACAGCTGTATGTGACCAAAAAAAAAAAAAACAGACTTGGAAATATAATTTGTATGCCCAGAAGCACAAATAATAATTAGCTCTGTTTTCTCATTTGTTTCTTCTCTTCAGACTTTTACCACCCATAGTACATTCGTAAATAATTTTTAATGTCTTCATATTAAGTTGTCTTTGTGTTCTTGCTCTGATTTTTTTCCAGTTCACAGAAAAATCACTTTAACAAGCAGAGGACCTGAATCTGAGATATGTGGCACTTCAAGTCTGAATAATGAGTATACTTTTGTCAACTTAACAATAGTCAAGAAACATAAGATAAGCTTGACTAAATGGTTACAAAGATAAACCAGTCCCACTATGCTGATTAGAATTGCCTTCCTTAAGGCAGAAATAAATTCAGCATTAAAGATTTTCAAGAGGTCACTAGCTCCAAACTGCCCCAGGCAGAATTAGTCACTTTTTAATCTGAACTTCCATAAAACTTCGTAAGTGATCATTTAAACTATCCACCTATTAAATAAAGCATTTAGTTAAATGTCACGCTGGCCATCTAGATTATGAGTTACTCAAGAATAGGGACCCTGTTTTCTGCAGAACAAAGACCACCTTCTCTCCAACTTCCAGTCACTTCGCTCATGTTCATTCTGATCGCCTTCTAGTTTCTTTGACCAATTTAGTCTTTTTTTTTTTTTTAAGATGTGGGGTACAATTCAGGGTTAGGTATACGAGTGTTCAACATGCAGGTACCCTTGTTGATGAGGTCCACCCCTCCCTCCCCCATCAGTCTCCTTCAACTGCCACCAATTTATTCTTAATCACTGCCCAAGAGTTGTCTTTTAATAATAATACAGCAGAGCTCAAAGAGAAATGTGATTTTCAAGAACGTGCATGTGATAGATAAAAATATTTTCCTGAATGTATGTTTTTATCACCAGATGAGTATATCTTAACCTCCAACTCATCTAACTTTAATGCTGAGCCATAGGGACTAGTGTGCCTGGGAAAAGGAGGTGTGACATAATAGGAAGTCCTCACTAAAGAAAAACAAGGAAGCCAAAGCCCCATTTCTTCTGACCCGAGAATATCTAGAAAGAAAAGGAGACAGAGGTGAGGGAAGCAGGTCTTTATGGAGCTAAACATTAGTGTGAAGGATTCAACTTAATATGAAGGAAACTGAGGACATAAAGGCAAGTGACACAATTCCCACAGCATAACCTGGGTAAAGCTTTGACATTCTGGGGGAAGGCCGGTATTTTATTTATTCCCAGATCCACTTTGAGGCAGAAGTACTCGAATGGCACAGACAGAGGAAGATGTCAAAGTTGTTGGGACTGAGACAAACCTCTTGGCCCCCTGTGACCTACAGATAGTGATTTGGACATCCAAAAATCCCCAAATACCCCAGTAAGGGGACACAGAAGTGCAGAGATTGAGAAGTGTGGTAAGTGAAATCTTTATAACAGGGGACAAGTGGTGTGGACTATGGACTTCAGTCATGGAAGTCTATAAAAGGTCAGGGATCATCTTGCTGGGAAGAAGTACTGTGTGTTTATAAGACTAATCAGTATATATCAGAAGACATTAAAAAAAAAAAAAAAACACCCCAGAAAGGAGCCTGCCTATTCAAGGCAGGGTAAGAGGGAGAGACAAAGGGTGATGAGAATAGAGAGGAGAGATTCATTGTCAAGTGCCCTTTGGAAACTGAATTTGAAAGTCCTTGACCGAGCTCAGTGGTTCAGCCTGTAATCCCAGCACTTTGGGAGGCCGAGGCAAGTGAATTGCCTGAGCCCATGGGATCAAGACCAGCCCAGGCAACTTGACAAGACCTCATCTCTACAACTAAAAAAAAAAAAAAAAAAAAAAAAAAATTAGTCAGGCATGGTAGTGTGCCTGTGGTTTTGGCTACTTGGAAGACTGAGGCGGAAGGATCGCCAGAGCCCAGCAGGTCAACGCTGGGGTGGCCATGAGTGTGCCACCGCACTCCAGTCTGGGTGACAGAGTGAGACTCCAACTCAAAAAAGAAAAAAGTCCTGAACTCAATTCCAGTTGCAAAAACTCTATCTATAAATGGAGTGCCTTAGGCTGCAATTACTGTACTTGCATTTTGTAGAACAAGAGAAAACTATAAGCTGACCAGAAAGAACCTACAGCCAAAAGTGTAAGTGCTAAGGCAAGCCGGAAAGCTTCGATCAAGCCAGAAAATGAACCATGCAATGTGGGCAAAATGAAACCAGCTCATACCCATTGCTTCTATAGCCAGAAGCTAAGACCAGAGACTGAACAATAACTTCAATAGCTTTCAACTCTCATATTCAAAAAAATCCCCTGAGGAGTTTTTAAAAGGCACAGGTTTCCAGACATTATGATTCAACTAGTTTAAATGGGTTCTGTGTCACCTGTTTGTTTGCTGTTGTTGTTTAAACTCTCTAGGTGATTCCAATGTATAAACATGTTTAGAACCTTCTTACAAACAAGGGAACTGGGTTATAATCAAGATTACAGTTGGGTTGTCAGTCCACACTTCTTTTTATATTTAAGCAAGATAACAATTTGCTCTGGCATGATTCTAGAACCTGAGAATTACTTTTATGCAATAAATATTTTACCTGCCCCTAGGCAAAGGGTTTTTGACCCAGTACTGTGACAAGTCAATCTTCCTGGTTATTAATTAGTACTCACTACTGATAAGCAGTGATAATTCCACTTAGCATCTAGGCTTAACCCAGACACAATTTTTCTTAAATTAACAAATTATAATTGTATATATCTATGGGATACAATATGATATTTTGATATATGTATACATTGTGAAATGATTAAAACAAGTTAATTACCATATCCATTCCCTCATATACTTACCTTTTTTGTATGGTGAGAACATTTAACATTCTACTCTTTTGACAATTTTGAAATATGCGATACATTTTTTTTTTTTTTTTTTTTAAATTTTTGAGTTGGAGTCTCACTCTGTCACCCAGACTGGAGTGAAGTGGCCGCTCCTGGCCACCGCAGCCTCGACCTACTGGGCTCCGTGATCCTTCTGCCTCAGCCTTCCAAGTAGCTGGAATTACAGGCGCACGCTACCACGCCTGGCTAATTTTTGATTTATTTAGAGATGAGGTCTTGCCAAGTTGCCCTGGCGGGTCACAAACCCGCGGGCTCAGGCAATCCACTCATCTCAGCCTCCCAAAGCGCGTGATTACAGGCTGAGCCACCGAACCTGGCTGTGATACATTATTATTAGCTATAGCCATCATGCTTGGTAATAGGTCACTAAAACGTATTCTTCCAGTCTAACTGAAACTTTTGTACCCTTTGACCAACATCTCCTCTTTGTCAGTTCACTCCCTACTATCAGCCTCTAGTAACCACCATTCTGCTCTATTTCTGAGTTCAATTTTTTAAAACATTCCACATATGAGATTATGCAATGTTTGTCTTTCTGTCTGGTTTATTTCAGTTAACATAAGTTGTTCAGGTTCATACCTGTTGTCACAAATGACTAGATTTCTTCCTTTCTTAAGATGAAATAGTATTTAATGTGTGTACTTAACACAATTTCTCTATGCACTCATCTGTTGATATACTCTTAGGTTGATTTTATAACTTGGCTATTGTGAATAGTGCTTTAATGAACGTGATTTCATTCCCTTTGGATATAAACCCAGAAAAAAGATAGCTAGATCATGCGCCACCTCTATTTGTACTTTTTAAAGTAATCTCCACACTGTTTTCCATAACGACTGTACTAATTTACGTTCACACCAACAGTTTACAAGGGTTCTCTTTTCTTCACATTCTCTTCAATAGTTATTATCTTGTATCTTTTGGATCATAGCCATTTTAACAGGTGTGAGGCGATATCTTATTGTAGTTTTGCATTTCCCTGATGATCAGTAATTTGGGACGTTCTATTCATGAACATGTTGTCCATTTGTATATCTCCTTCTGAGAAATGTCTGTTCAGATTTTTTGTTCATTTTTAAATGTGAGGGGTTTTTTTTGTTTGTTTTTTACTATTGAGTTGTTTGACTTCCTTATATATTATGGATGTTAACCCTTCATTAAATATATAATTTGCAAATACTTTTTTCCACTTCACAGGTTGTCTCCTCACTTTGCTGCTTTATTCTTGGCTGTGCAGAAGCTATTTAGATTGATATTGTCCCATTTGTTTGTTTTTACTTTTGCTGTCTGTGCTTTTGCTGTTGTTAAAAATAAATAAATAAAAGTACTGCCCAAACAAATGTCGTGTACAATTCCCATCACATTTTTTACATACTAGAAGTTTCATACTTTTAAGAATATAGCATTTATGTCTTTAACCCATTTTGAGTTTATTTTTTGTATATGATGTGAAATAAGGGTCCAATTTCATTCCTCTGCATGTGGCTATCCAGTTGCCTCAATACCCTTTATTGAAGAAAAGTTTCTTTCCCCATTGATTTTGCTTTGCTCTTTTGGAAAAAAAAATTGAATAAAATGTATGGGTTCATTTTTGGGCTCTCTATCCTATTTCACTGGTCAATGTGTTTGTTTTTATGCCAGTACCATGTTGCTTTAATTACTACAAATCTGTAATATATTTTAAAATCATGAAGTGTGATGCTTCCAGCTTTGTTCTTTTTTCTTAAGATTGTTTTGCTTCTCTGCAGTCTTTTATGGTTCCTCACAAACTTTAGGGTTTGTTTTTCTATTGTTGTAAAAATTCTGATTAGAAATTAGATAGATTTGCATTGAATCTGTAGATCACTTAGGGTAGTATAGACATCTTAATAATAGTAATTCTTACAATTCAGCAACATTGGCTATATTTTTGTGTGTGTGCCTTCTGCAAATTTTTTCATCAATGTTTTACAGTTTCCAGTGTATAGATCTTTCATCTCCTTGGTTAAATTTATTCATAATAATTTTTCTGTATCTATTGTAAGTACGATTGTTTTCTTGATGCATTTTCTATATATTTCATTGTTAGTGTATAGAAACACTAATTTTTGTACCTTGATTTTGTATATTGCAACTTTACTAAATTTGTTTATTGGTGTTGTTTTTGCAAAGAGACTTTGGTATTGTCTATGTAGAAGATCATGTCATCAGCAAACAAAGAAAATTAAACTTTTTTTTTCCTATTTGGATTTTTTTCTTTTTCTTGTATATTTGCTGTGGCTAAGGCTTTCAGAACTATGTTGATTAGAAGTGGTCAGAGTGGGCATCCTTGTCTTGTTCCAGATATTAGAGAAAAAGCCTTCAACTTTTCACCATTGATTTTTTGTTAGCTGTGGTTATGTCGCCTATAAACTTTATTGAGTTGAAAAAATTTCATCTAAATCTAATTTTTTTGCAAGATTTTTTTCTCATGAAAGGATGCTAAATTTTCACAAGTGCTTTTTCAGTACATTGAGATGATCATTTGGTTTCTGTTCTTCATTCTGTCAATGTGGTATATCACATTTATTCATTTTTGTATGTTGTATTCATTTTGTATGTTGTATGATTTATCCCATTCTTGCCCACCTGGGATAAATCCCATTTAATAATGATAAATGGTCCTTCTACTGTGTTGTTCAATTTAGTTGGGATTTTTACTTCTAATTTTATAAGGGACATTGTCCTCTAATTGTCTTATCTTGTAGTGTCTTAGTCTGGTTTTGGTATGAGGGTAATTCTGAGTTTGTAAAAGGAATTTGAAAGTGTCTCCTTCTCTTTGATTTATTGGAAGAATTTGAGATGGATTGGTATTAGTTCTTTAAATCTTTGATAGAATTCAGCAGTGAAGTCACCCATTTCTGTGCTTTTCTTCGACAGAAAATTTTTTATTATTGATTCAGTATTTTTCCTTTTCTTACTTATTGTTCTATTCAGATTTTTTATTTCTTCATGATTCGGTCTTGGTAGGTTGTAGGTGTCTAGGGATGTTTTCATTTATTCTAGGTTATTCAATTTCTTGGCACCTAATGTTCATCATAGTCTCATGATCTTTGGACTTCTGCACTACCAATTGTGATGTTTCCTCTTTCATTTCTGAATTTATTTGAAACTTCTATTTTTTCTCAATGTAGCTAATGATTTGTTAATTTCATTTATCTTTTAAAAATCAACACAGTGTTATTGATCTTTTTTATTGTTTTTCATGTTCCCATATCAGTTATTTTTTCTCTAATTTATGTTATTTCCTTTTTTCTGCTAAATTATACTTCGTCTGTTCTTTTTCTGGTTCCTTGAGGCATAACATTAGGTTAGTTGAGAACTTTCTTCTTTTTTTTTTTTTTTGAATTGGAGTCTCACTCTGTCGCCTAGACTGGAGTGCAGTGGCCACTCCCGGCCACTGCAGCCTCGACCTGCTGGACTCTGATGATCCTTCCACCTCAACCTTCCAAGTAGCCGGAACTACAGGCACACGCTACCACACCCAGCTAATGTTTTGATTTATTGTAGAGGTGAAGTCTTGCCAAGTTGCCCATGCGGGTCTCGAACCTGCAGCCTCAGGCAATCCACTCACCTCAGTCACCCCAAGCCTGGGATTACAGGCTGAACCACTGAGCCCGGCTGAGAGCTTTCTTCTTTATGATGTCATTTATTGCTATAAACTTCCCTCTTAAGACTATTTTTGCTGTATCCCATAAGTTTTTGGCATGTTGCATTTCTACTTTTGTTTATCTTGAGATTTTATTTTTATTTCTTCTTTGACTACATAGTTGCTCAGTAGCATATTGCTTAATTTCTAAATATTTGTAAATTTCAAAGACTTTTTATGTTATTGATTTCTACTTTTATACTACGTAGTCACAGAAGAGATACCTCATATGATTTCAATCTAATTAAATCTGTTAAGACTTATTTTGTGGTCTAACACATAATCTATTTTAGAAAATGTTCTGCGTGCACTTGAGAAGAATAGAAATGTATTGCTGTTGGATGAAATGTTCTTTATATGTTTATTAGGTCCATTTGGTCTAAAGTGTACTTCAAGTCCAATGTTTCCTTACTGACTGTCTGCCTATGCATATCTTGAAATCTATGAATCCTTACTTAAAATAGAAAAATCTTTTAAAGTTTTATCTTTTTCTTTCTTGGAAGTAGTGGGATATCTAGAAGACAAAGAATGTCTTGTTAACACAAGTAATTCCTTTATGTAAAGAATGTAATAGAAATACTCTTTTATGGATAATTCATTTTTATAGGTATATCCTCATTAGTATGCCAATATTTTCTTTCTATTCTTGTAAGGTACTAAGGTAAAGCTAAGAAACATTGTGTCATTGGAAATAAAAAGAATCTTACATAAAATAAGTTCCTTCAGAGAATAAAAGGCCTAATTCATGACTTCAGATGTATGGAAAAGTAACGAGATACAAAAGTTGCAGAATTTAGTTGCCACCATGTTTTTCCATGCTTGTGCAACATATATCTGCCTTAAAGCTAAATCTTGAAATGTGGCTTTCATAAGCAGATTAGAAAGAAAATATTTTGGGCTATGGCTTAATCGCTAGATAACAAATGAAGGGTTTCCAGCATCCAAGGAAGCTTGGCAATTATCTTGCTGACCTCCCACAGTATGCTGGACATATGTTTCCACATTATCAGAGAGAGGTGATTAGATAAACTTGAGAAGAAAATATCCTTATGGCCTGGATATATATAAAAGGTATCTAGAATTTCTCCCTTTCTTTGGTTGAAAAGACTATGCATAGTTGTTGAATTAATTGGTAAACTAGTGGAAGACTAGGTTACAATGTCTACTGACTTCCTGACCAAAAGTATGTGGGTAGAAATTGGCTTCAGCAATGAGTCCTAGTAAAATGTCTCCAAAGGTCAGGTGAGACCAGCCACCATCTGATGGAAACCAAGTCAGATCAGTCATTCAAATCATAGTCAGCAAGGATTAAAGCAATATAAGCACCCTTTCTCTACCACCTTAAAATTGTGTCCATCTCTTTTCATACTCAGAAGCTCTTTCAGGTAGAAATGGGTTGATGGGTTGAGAAGTGGATAGTAAGACATCTGAAAAACAAGCTTTTTCCTCAAAGAAAATGAGTGATCTAAAGATGATCACGTTAAAGAAAAGAGACTAAGGTATAATTCATTGGTCAATGTAAAGTTGTTTTCATGAATAGTTTACACTTTAAAACATGGAAAATGGATTATATAAGTAACAAAAAGCTACAATTTCTTTATCTATTACACTATTTTCAGTAAATTTTTTACTTATCCACATAACTAAAGGTCTGATATCAAATGCTTAACATCTCAAAAGGAGCTCTCAGGGTATGGGAAATTTATCTCTGCTTTTGAACACAACTGCTGTGAACTCACATTCTTCAGGGCTAAAGAAATGCCATATCTTTTTCAGCATGAACACTCTATTGTAGAAGGAGGCAGAGGGTGGACCAGTTAGATAATTAATTTAGATATAATCTTATACTATTAAGGAAAGTTCTATAATTTTATATGGACATATATTTAGGATCCAATTTGGTCTAGTTATCATTATTTTAAGTTAGCTGTATACTCAGTTGCTCATTCAGCAAAACTATGTACATGGAATTTTTAAAAAGAATTTATCTCATTCCTTTCCATCAAAAGATGACTGAATCCTTTGAAAGTTGTAAAAATACTATAGAGCAGGAGCTTTCTTCAACACAAGAAAGCAGAAAGCCAGGATCAAGTTTAGTGATCTTCAGACCAGGAATGGGTACACTGAAATGTCCAATAATCCTAGATATGCTCACTTGTCAGCAGTCAGGTAATTCAGTTTCCCATGTCTTCAGAACATTGTCAAGGCTGAGGCAAAACACTTTTTCCAACTCTCCATTTCCATTATGGAAACTTTATTATTATTATTGTTATTATTATTATAAACAAGGTCTCACTCTGTCCCCCAGGTTGGAGTAAAGAGGTGTGATCATGGCTTATTGCAGCCTCAAACTTCTAGGGAAGAGCAATTCTCCTACCTTAAACTCCTGAGTAACTAGGATTAGCAGGCACATACTACCACACCCAGCTAGGGACAGGGTCTGACTAGGTTTCTCAGGCTGGTTTTGAACTTCTGGCCTCAAGCAATCCTCTCACCTTGCCCTTCCAAACTACTGGGATTACAGGCATGAGCCGCCACACCTGGACCCCATTGTGGAAACTTCAAAGAAAAACTTCATTTGGGACCTGAGTACTACAAAAACATATCATTATATTTCCTTTTCAACTTTACATGGAAAGCAGATCGTTGTAATAGTTCTGTATAATCCTTTCCAGAAATAAGAAAAATAACATTTAATGGCTGGAAAGTTTTCTGCCAAAGCTTTTTTTTTTCTTTTTAAGAGATCATGCTTTTCTGCTTTTAAGCTTTCTGTTAAGAGTCTATTCCTTTGCATCTCTAATAGACTAATAGAAAAGTGTGCTTAGACATGACGTAGTTCACAATGTCTGCTCTAAGGAAGATAATAAAGGTGTCAGACATTACACTCACTACAAATTCTCATTGCCTTACCTAATTCCCAGTAGGTCTATAGCAGCAGGAATGAGGGTTGTGGAAAAAAACCCATGTGGATACACTCCCACCCCAACTTTCAACTTATATGCCAAATCAGCTCAGGAGCAAAAGAATATATCCCTGAAGAGTTTCATCTCTAGAATGTAGCATAAAATATTGTGAGCAGTGTTACATAGAGAATATTGGTAGAGTAAAATCTAATCATTGACTCTTCACATATTAAAAAAATTGTACTTATTTACATGTAATAAACTCAAAGATTATCTTAAAGAGAAAATGCTTTTCTAACTTTGTAAATAGATTTTTATTTATAGTGAAAATGTAAAAAATATACATCTATCAATGATAGAAATATTTGTAATTTGGGGAGACTCTACAAGTCATCAGCTAAGACAAATTAGGTATAAATATACAGTTACTTACTCATAGTAGGTACTCAAAAGATGCTATTGAAAGGATTTAAGTTGAAGTTAAAATAGTTCCATTAGAATAAGAGATTTCCTTTAAAAATGTAAACAGGTTATAATTTGCAAATCCATATGTACACAGCTATTCTAAATTATAAGGATGGTTTTAAAGATATTATGCCATTGCCTTTGAAATATAACTTATGCAACATTTATCAAATTGTTTTACATTCACCACTGGTGATATGTGAGATGGCTTTAGGTAGTATGCCTATATTTTTAATTTTAGCAAATTTCTGTTTATGTTTAACAGAATAAGTAGAATTAAACCACAAGCCTTCAGATTTATAATATAATACTATTTAAGTTAAAACTATTTTAACTTTACAATAAAATTCAAAAAAGTTACTTAAAATACTTTATTTATATATAATGTAAATGAAAATGTTAGCATACATTATTGCCAAAAACTTCCAAAGAGTTTATATTTGATGCCTAATAAAACAGAAACATAAGCCTTTTTATTTTTTATAACATCAGCTTTTTGTTTCTGCCTTCTTACAAACATATGAAGAAACAGTTTTAGATGTTGAAGGAGTATAAAAGGAATATGGATAAACATTTCAACTTGGCACCTATAGATTTATTTTTTTTCAGAATTATAAGACAGAAATAGATATTGGCAATGAATTTTTATGTATCTCCCACATGAAATGATAAACCAAGCTGTTATACCCATAAGTTGGTCTAGGAATATGTAATAAAGAATTTGGCTGGCCTTTGTCCCCAGTTTCTAGAAGACTCTCATAAAGCCCTTGGAATTTTCCTAATCATAGAAATATCTGTTATTGATGAAGATTTCCTTGGACCACACCTAATAGTTATGCTAATGAGGTAACTTTTGTTGGGTCCCTGGATAGTCTATGCTAACAAAATGACATGGAATGGGAGCTAGTCATACTAGAAAGACCAGCCATGTGATTAGAGAGTTGAAACTGTGATACACTTGATATCAGATAACTTCCATCTTGAGCAAGAGGGTTAGAGATTGAGGTTAAACTCATGGCCAATTATTCACTCAATTATTTTTATTTAATGTAACCCAATAAACACTCTGGACCTCAACATTCATGTGAGCTCCTAAATGTTCTAAAAATCGACCTTCCATATGATCCTGCAATCCCCCTACAGGGAATACACCTGGAAGAACTCAAATCACTCTATAAAAAAGATACCTGCACACGTATGTTTATTGCAGCATTGTCCACAATAACAAGAACATGGAACCAAATGTGCTGCCCATCAAAAGAGGACTGGATTTAAAAAATGTGGTTCATATACACAATGGAATATTACGCAGCCATAAAGAAGATCAAAACCATGAACTTCGCAGCAACCTGGATGGAATTAGAGTCTATAATACTGAGTGATCTTTCAAAGAAACAAAGATCTGAGTGTCACGTGTTCTCACTCATAAGTGGACCTTGAACAACTACCATAATACTATAAGAAAAGGATTGACAGTATCAGGAAACTGTGGGGCCATGGGGGGGGCAGGGAGGTGGGATTAATAGTAGTCATCGATACGTGCCTGGAAAGGGGTGGCACACCTCATCAACAAGGGTACTTGCACAATGAATATTTGTATACCTAACCCTGAATTGTACCTCGCAATTTTAAAATAAAAAGAAAAAAATACATTTTGAATATTGTCACACTTCAGTGCTGGGAGACTAATGCATATCCAAGGATGACACATCTTTGCATTCAGTGGCAAACATTTCATTTAGTGTGAAGAGAACCTAAATGTATATTTTACACATAATCTATTTGCAATGTGCTGAGCTTTTATCCCCTAATGTAAACTTAGTGTATATTTTGTCACTGATTATAAATACTTAACAATGACTGCTTTGCCAGTATGATTAACTAAATACACATAACTTGTCAAAAAGATATAAAAATGTTTTGCTAGTAGGAAAAAAAAGGACTACTATAAAAAAAAATCAGAGATCACCAAGAGTCATGCACAGTGTATTTGACAGAGGTGATCTGAAAAAATAGGAAACAAGTCACTTAAATAACTTAAATTCAGGAATATTAAAAAAATCCATAAGCTGGTATTTGAGTTCATTGCATTGCAAGGTTATAAACATTTGCCCTAAGTTGAAGATTAGTGTAATCTGGCACATTTTGAGATATAGATATTAGTGGTTTTCACTGTGCAGAATTATACACAATCCATAATTAGAACTTATATGAGAACTTTGTTTGAGTGTCTACTTATACATCTTTCATAGTTTAACCTGTAACCTTTGTCTTAGCTGACAGAGTTTATAGTTTTCAGCAACTGTCAGCTGATATACAAAGATCTTCTTGGCAAGAAATACTCACATCTCTTTATATGTTTGGGATAGCACTTGAAGTATCTATTTATAGCATTGCTAACAAAAAATGCTGACAGTGTTAATGTTTTTAGACTAATTTACAATTTTCCCCCAAAATAACAGAAAAATAAAATTTTAAGAAGCATTTTCTGCTTCTAAGTGGTATACTAGCACTTTTCAATTCTACATTTTTATTTAATTTCAGGAAGGAAAAAAGCATAATCACCCTCCCTTCAAAAGGTTTTAACTTTTCTTCTCTACAACATTTAAATACACAGTCTTCTGTACATTGTTGCACATTTTAAAAAATTGCCTGTATTATCCTAAATACATTTTTATGCTACCCTTGTCCTTTGAAAAAAGTTATTGTAAAATTGAAGGGCCAGAGCCAACCTCTGAAGTGACAGAATAAAGAACTTGGTGAACTGCTCTCTAACAAAAATAACAATGTCACCGGCCAGCTAAAATTTAAAAGGTGATGAAATGAATTATCCATCTGATGTGAGGAATTTCAAAGGCACATTCCAAGAAAAACTAAATATTTTCAACAAATGATGCTGGGAAACTAGACATCCACATTCAAAATATTAAACTTGTATTTCTTTCTAACAAAATATACAAAAATTAACTCAAAGTGGATCACAGGTTTACAAGTAAGAACAAAAACTACAAAATTCTTAGGAGAAAAAATAGAGATAAATATTCATGAAGTTGGGTGAAGCAACAGTTTCTTAGCTACAACATGGAAGGTACAACATTGAAAAAATATATATATAAATAAATAGGACTTCAAACTAAAACCTTTTGTGTGTCAAAGAACACCATCAAGAAAATGAAAAAGTCTAATGTGATGATTAGTGAGGCTGATCATTTTTTCATGTATCTGTTGACTGATTGTATGTCTTCTTTTGAGAAGTGTCTGTTCATATCTTTTGCCCACTTTTTAATAGGGTTGTAATTTTTCCTTTTGGCACATTTGAGTTTCTTGTAGTTTCTAGAAGTTAGGCCTTTGTCAGATAAACAGTTGGCAAATAATTTTTCCCATTCTGTGGGCTCTCTCCCCACTCTCTTGATGGTTTCTTTTGTTTGCAGAAGCTTTTCAATTTGATGAGGTCCCACTTGTCTATCTTATCTCTTATGGCACGGGGATTTGTGATTTCGATCAGGAATTGGTTATCTATTCCAATTTCCATAAGGTAGTCTCTTACATTTTCTAGGATTCTTATAGTTTGAGGTTTTACATTTAGCACTTTGATCCATTGAGAGTTGATTGTGTGTGGTGATAGATAAGGGTCCTTTTTCAATCTTCTGCATATGGTCAGCCACTTTTCCCAGCACCATTTACTGAATAGGTTCTCCTCTCCCCAGTGGTTGTTGGTGGAGGTTCTGCTGAAGATGAGTTAATTGAGAAATTGAGATTTTGCTACCAGAATCTCTATCCTGTTCCATTGGTCTATATGCCTGTTCTTGTACCAATACCAGGCTGTTTTGATTATTGTAGCCTTATAGTAGATTTTAAAGTCTGCAAGTGTGATACCTCCTGCTTTGTTTCATTTGCTAAGGATTGTTTTGGCTATTTGTGGTCTTTTATGTTTCCACATGAATTTCTATATTGTCATTTCCAGGTTTGAGAAGAATGATATTGGTAATTTAATGGATATTGTGTTAAATCTGTAGATTGCTTTTGGTAAGATGGATATCTTAACAATGTTAATTCTTCCAATCCATGAGCATGGAATTTTTTCCATTTGTTTGTGTCTTCTTTGATTTGTTTGAGCAGTGTTTTGTAGTTTTCAATCTATAGGTCTTTCACTTCTCTGGTTAGGAAGATGTCAAGATATTTACTTTTCCCTCCATGGCTACTGTGAATGAAATTGTGCTTTTTATTTTGTTCTCTGTTTGTTGTTGGTGTATGAGACTGTGACTGTCTTTCACACTTTTATTTCATACCCTGAGACTTTGCCAAAGCCCTTTATCAGTGCAAGGAGGTTTTTGACAGAATCTCTTGGATTTTCAAGGTGTAGAATCATACCATCTGAAAAGAGGGATAACTTCCTCTTTTCCCATTTGGAGGCCCCTAATTTCCTTCTCATCTTTGATTACTCTAGCTAGAACTTCTGACACTATGTTGCACAGGAGGGGTGAGAGTGGTCAGCCTTAAGATACCACCTAACTCTAGTCAGGAGGGTCATCAACAATCACTCAAAAAACAACAGATGCTGGAGAGGATGTGGGGAAAAGGGAATGCTTCTACATTGTTAATGGGACTGTAAGACTTTTGTGGGAAACAGTGTGATGCTTCCTAAAAGACCTAAAAATCAACCTTCCATATGACCCAGCAATTTCCCTTCTGGGAATATATCTGGAGTAACTCAAATCACTCCATAAAAAGATACCTGCACACACATGTTTATTGCAGCATTATTCACAATGACAAAAACATGGAACTAACTGAGCTGCCCATCAAAAGTGGACTGGATAGAAAATGTGGTACATGTACCCAATAGAATATTATGCAGTCATAAAGAAGGACCTCGCAGCAACTTGGATAGATTTAGAGTTTATAACACTCAGTGATCTATTACAGAAACAAAGATCTGAGTACCACCTATACTCATTCATAAGCGGACCCCGCCATTTATCATAATATCATAAGAAAGGGATTGGCAGTAGTGGAACATTGCCTGGAGAGGGGCACATAACAATAAGGAAAACCAATCTCAAACCAGGAGAAATGGGCACCAAAGGAAAGTTCAATCTTTGCCTGTATGATGACCACTTATGTATCTACCCTTGAATTGTACCCCATGCCTTTAAAATAAAAAATAAATAAAATCTACTTGTGTAATTAAAAAAAGAATATGAAAAAGCCCACAGACAACACCCCCAAATTAAAAATGAGTAAAGAATTTGAATAGACATTTCTACAAAGATAACACTCAAATGGACTATGAGAAGAAGAAAAAAATGTTAAACACACATGTGGAAAGATATTGTTTCACACTCACTAGGATATCTAAAATTTAAATGACAATAATAAATGTTCATGAAGATATGGAGAAATTGGATCCCTTCATCCATTGCTAGTAAAAATGCAAAATGCTGCAATTACTTTAGAAAATGGTTTGGCAGTTCTTTAAGTCTTAATCATAAAGTCAACATATGACTTAGGAATTCCACTCCTGGGTATATACCTAAGATAAATGAAAACATCCAAAAAATCTTGTACATATATTTTCATGTTCATAGCAGCATTATTCATATAGTCAAATGATTAAGACCAAGTTTCCATCAATTGGCAAATAAATAAACAAAATGTAGCATATTAATATAATAGAATATTCAGAAATATTTTTATTTCATTCAGAAATTAAGAGAATGAAGTATCAATATATGTTACAATATAGGTGAACCTTGAACACATTTATGCTTATTGGAAGAAATCAGTCACAAAAAATGAAATACTGCGATTCCATTCATGTAAAATGTTTAGAATAGACAAATTTACAGAAAGAATATAGATCAGAAGTTGCCTAGGACTGAAGTGGAAAGGTGAGTAGCAGAGGAGAAGGAATGGGGAATAATAGTTATTGGGTTTGGGATTTCTGGAGAAAAAGGATAATGAACATGTTCTAAAATTAGATTGTGGTAATGATTGCATATCCTGCAAATATATTCAACAAAACTGAACCATCCACTTTAAATAAGGGAATTATATTGTGTGTGAAGTATACCAATTAAAAAAAATGACCAGACAATATTTCCATATGAATTTCTTTATTGTCATTTCCTAGTCTGAGAAGAATGATACAGGTAATTTAATGGGTATTGCATTAAATCCATAGATTGTCTTGGGTAGAAAGAACAATTTAGCAATGTTGAGTCTTCCAATCCATGAGCAAGAATATTTTTCCAATTATTTGTGCCATCTTTGATTTCTTTGAACAGTGTTTTGTAGTTTTCATTATAAAGGTCTTTCATTTCTCTGGTTAGGAAGATACCAAGGTATTTCTTTTTTTTATGGCTATTGTAAATGGAACTGTGCATTTTATTGGGGTTTCTGTGTGTTTATTGTTGGTATATAGAAATGTGACTGTCAAGGAGTTCAGGTAAGATGGCGATGGCATAGGTGGACTTGTGAGATTCTCCGAACGTGAGTTCCCAAAAAGACTCTTACTTTCCTTCCCCCATCCCCCTGCCCACCACCAGTCACACTGGTCCAAGGCCCGGGGAACTTCGGTCCCATGCAGGGCCAGATATTGCAGCCCCTGGCTGCTGCTGCTCCACCATACATAGCTCCCACCTGAGCAGGAGTCTCAGGTCTCAGCTCCCTCCCTGGCTACATTATCTCTCACCCAGCACCTAGCACCAAGCCGCTGGTCACTCAGGGAGATTCTGGGTGCCCACCACTCACAGACACCGGTCCCATTTCTGGCTGAAATACCCTGTGGGGGGCCCAGGGCCACTCTTGCCACTCACCGCCTGCCCTTTGGAGCTTTGGAGCTCTGGAACTCTGGGCCCACCCTGGCTGAGGCACTCAGCATGCAACCCCATGCTTGGGGACCCAGACAAGCAGAGAGAAAAGATCTAGGAAAGGGAAACTGCCAACTTGGCCATTCTCCAGGCAGAGATTTGTATTGCCCTGCCCACCTATCAGCAGCCCCCACTTTGGTTCCTAAGGTAACATCGCTAAACAGGAGACAAGACCCACCCCTATGCTGAATCAGACAAAAGCAACCCCCAGGCAGCAGACTAAAAAAAAATCAACTGAAACTGTGAGTAAATCTAGCTGCCTGCAATGAAATACAAAGGGGAGAGGTCAGAGATCAGAGCTGAAGTAATTTTAGTCTGATCTCTCATTTTGACTTATGATTTTATCATTCTGACTGTTTATTTTGATCACTTTTGTTGTTTCCCTTCTGACTTATACTGTTTCATGATTTCATTGGTCTGTCTCTGTGTAGCTCTCAGTATTCTTTAGGGAATCTTTCTTATGTGTCTTTTTTCACTTCTTTCCAGCCTTGTGTCTCTTTCTCACCTGATAGTTGGTATGTATGTCTGTTTTCCTTCTCGCTCTTCTCTCTTTCTAACTTCCTAGTGACCCCCCTTTCCTCCATTATTTTCCTCTTTTATACCCCGTTTTTAATCTAGGGACCAAGACTACATACTGCTACATGGACAGATTGTAAGGCAGAGGGAAATAGGTTCCAGTGTGCTCATACAGCTGTTCATGGATGCTAGAATCAGCATATACATCCTGAACCACAGCTTCCCCCTCAATTAAACCTCAAAACTGCAAAAAGTACAGTCTGCAGCCCACACTCCAACCTCAAAAGTGAACAAAGCCAGAAGATGCTCATAAGGAAGAACAGGACATTGCAGAAGTGAAATAAAAGCAACCCCACCTTCCCTCAAAAACAGAAATAAAGAAGGGGAGGAAAAGGGGGAGAGAGAGAAAAATCTACATAAATGAAGAAAAACCAAAAGAAGACTATGGGTCTCTCCCAGACCTCTGGGAGGGCAGACACTGAGAAAACTGACTTCAGAATGAAAACAATGAAGAGCCCCCAGAATGAAGGGTCTCAAACTACAAACTTAGATATCAAGACATTAATGGAAAGATTAAAAAGAATTGAAGAGACATAAGAAGAAACTAGGAAGGAGCTGATAGCTGAGATAACAGTAATAAAGAATACTATGAATGAAATAAATAAAAAATGGATAAGCAAGGAAAGAATAATTACCCAAGCAGAAGAAAGACTCTCAGAACTTGAGGACCAAAATATAGAACTAACCCAAACTCTTAAAAACACAGAAAATAAGCTCAAAAAGACGGAACAAAACCTTCAAGAGATGAGCGATTACTTCAAGATACCGAACCTAAGAGCAATTGGCCTTCCTGAGGCAGAAAGAGAGACAGAGACCACACTGGAACAAACTTTCCATGAGATCATTCAAGAAAACTTCCCTTATCTAATCAGTGATGCAAAAACTCAAACACAAGAGATTCAGAGAACCCCTACAAGGCAACAAATGAGAACACCAACTCTGAGACACATAATAATTCACCTAAACAAAGTAGGCATAAAAGAAAAAATCCTAAAGGCAGCAAGAGAAAAAGACCAGATCACCTACCATGGAAGACCAATTAGAATAGCAGTAGATTTATCTACAGAAACAATGCAGGCTAGGAGAGCTTGGAGCCCTATCTTCAAAGTCCTAAAAGATAAACAATTTGAACCAAGAATAACCTACCTGGCCAAATTAAGCTTCATCAGCGAGGGATAATTAAAATCTTTCCCCGATATCCAATCCCTAAGAACTTACTCTGCCACCAAACCAACTCTACATGAAACACTAAAGAAAGTACTGAACACAGTAGAAAAGGAAAAAAAGAACGTTCTTCACAAGAGTACAGGAAAAAGAATAAAATACACAAGAACCAACCCCAAAACCAAAAGAAAGACAAAAAAACCAAGTGGAAGAACAACAACTCTATAAGAACTCTATGATAGGGATGAACTCTACATTTCAATAATTAGCCTGAATGTGAATGGACAAAATGCACCACTGAAAAGATATAGAATGGCAAAATGGATAAAATATCCCAGGCAACAATATACTGCCTTCAAGAGACCCATCTCACTAGAAAGGACATACACAGACTCAAAATAAGAGGATGGGAAACAAATTTTCAGGTGAATGGAACACAAAAGAAAGGAGGAGTCGTGATCCTAATTTCAGACAAAATACCATTCAAGTTATCAAAAATTAAAAAAGATACAGAAGGCCACTACATAATGTTAAAAGGTTCATTCCACCAACAAGAAATATCTATCTTAAACATATATGCACCCAAAATAGGTATGCCAACTTTCATAAAACAACTTCTAGGAAAACTAAAGAAAGATATTGACTCTAACACCATCAAAAGTGGGGACTTTAATACCCCACTCACAACCCTAGACAAATCATCAGGACAAAAAATCGCCAATGAGATCTGGAACCTCAATGTCACTCTTGACCAAAGGGATTTAATTGATACCTACAGAACCCTCCATCCAAAGACACCAGAATATACATTCTACTCATCACCACATGGAACATAGTCTAAGATCGACCACATACTTGGCTATAAATCAAGCATAAGCAAATTTAAAAGGACCGAAATTGTACCATGCACCTTCTCGGACCACAGTGGAATAAAAATAAACATTAACACCAACAAGTTCCCCCCAAAACCCACAAAGACATGGGCACTAAACAGCATGATGCTAAACAACTACTGGGTCAATGATAGAATCAAAACAGAGATCAAAAGATACCTGTAAAAAAATGAAAATGAAGAAACATCTTACCAAAATCTCTAGGACGCCATGAAAGCTGTAGTAAGAGGGGAATTTATAGCCCTTCAAACGCACATGAAGATAATGGAAGGATCACAAATTAACAGCCTAACAAGCCACCTAAGGAAGCTGGAAAAGCAAGACCACAAAAACCCTAATTTCAGCACAAGAATCCAGATCACCAAAATAAAAGCCCAAATCTAGGACATAGAAGACAAAAAGATAATACAAAAATCAATGAAACAATAAGCTGATTCTTTGAAAGGATAAACAAGATCGATGGTCCCCAAGCTAGACTGACCAAGAAAAAGAGAGAAAAAAACTAAATAAGCACAATCAGAAACACAAAAGAAGTCACATCTGACCCTGAAGAAATACAAAAGATCGTTAGAGACTACTACGTACACTTGTATGGAAACAAACTTGAAAACCTTAAGGAAATGGAGGACTTTCTGACATCACACAACCTGCCCAAGTTGAAACAAGAAGAAATTGAGATCCTAAATAGACCAATTACAATCAAGGAAATCAACTGTGTAATAAGAAAACTACCTACAAAAAAAGCCCTGATCCAGATGGATTTCCAGTAGAATTCTACAACACATTTAAAGAGGAGTTGATACCAGTCCTATGAAGGTATTCCAGGTGATTGAAAAAGATGGAACTCTCCCCAAATCATTTTACAAAGCCAACATCACATTGATATCCAAGCCAGGTAAAGACCCAACAAAGAAAGAAAACTACAGGTCAGTATCTTTGACGAACATAGATGCTAAAATTCTCAACAAGATCCTAGCAAACTATATTCAACAATGCATCTCAAAAATCACCCATCATGACCAAGTAGGCTTCATCCCTGGGATGCAAGCCTGGTTCAACATTCATAAAACCATGAATGTAATTAAATACATCAACAGATGTCAAAACAAAAACCTCATGATTATATCATTAGATGCAGAAAAAGCTTTTGATAAAATCCAACACCCCTTCTTGATAAAAATCCTCGAACATCTAGGCATATGGGGAATATACCTCAAAATAGTAAAAGCCATCTATGAGAAACCCACAGCCAGCATACTCCTAAACAGACAAAAATTGGAACCATTTCCCCTGAAAATTGGAACAAGACAAGGATGCCCACTCTCACCCCTCCTGTCCAACATAGTATTGGAAGTCCTGGAAAGAGCAATCAGAGAAGAGAAGGCAATCAAGGGTATCCAAATAGGAAAAGAGGAAGTCAAGTTATCTCTCTTTGCAGATGATATGATTGTATACCTTGAAAACCCAAGAGAATCTGTCAAAAACCTCTTTACACTGATAAAGGCCTTTGGCAAAGTCTCAGGATATAAAATAAATAAATGTGCAAAAGACAATAACATTTCTTGTTTTTTGTTTCTGTTTTTTTATTTTTTTTGGAGTTGGAGTCTTACTCAGTTGCCCAGACTGGGAGTGCAGTGGCCACTCCTGGCCACCGCAGCCTCGACCAGCTGGGCTTGGCGATCCTTCCACCTCAGCCTTCCGAGTAGCTGGAATTACAGGCACGCGCTACCACACCCAACTGATTTTTTGATTTATTGTAGAGATGAGGTCTCGCTGCCCAGGTGGGTCTTGAACCCGCGGGCTCAGGCAATCCACTCACTTCAGCCTCCCAAAGGCGCGGGATTACAGGTTGAGCCACCGAGCCCGGCCGACAATCACATTTCTTTATATCAATAATAACCAAATAGAAACCCAAATAAAAACCACAATTCCATCACAGTAGCCACAAAAAAAATGAAATACCTTGGCATCTTCATAACCAGAGACGTGAAAGATTTTTACAATGAAAACTACAAAACACTGCTCAAAGAAAAGAGTTTTACAATGAAAACTGCAAAACACTGCTCAAAAAAATCAGAGATGACACAAACAAGTGGAAGAATATCCCATGCTCATGGATTGGAAGAATCAACATTGTGAAGATGTCTATCTTACCTAAGGCGATCTACAAATTCAATGCAATACCCATCGAATTACCAACAACATTCTTCTCAGACCTAGAAAAAACAACACAGGAATTCATATGGAAACACAAACAACCACGAATAGCCAGAACAATCCTCAGCAAAAACAAAACAAAACAAAACAAAACAAAGCAGGCGGTATCACATTACCAGACTTCAAACTTTACTATAAAGCTACAATCATCAAAACAGCTTGGTATTGGTATAGGAACAGACATATAGATCAATGGAATAGAATTGAGATTCCAGAAGCAAAACCGCAATTTCTCAACCAACTCATCTTCGATAAGGCCTCCACCACCTACCACTGGGGAGAGGAAAACCTATTCAGTAAATGGTGCTGGGAAAACTGGCTGACCACATGCAAAAGATTGAAACAGGACCCTATCTATCCCCATACACAAAAATTAGCTCTAAATGGATCAGAGACCTAAATGTAAAACCTCAAACCATAAGAACCTTAGAAAATGAAGGGCATACCCTCATGGAAATCGGAACTGGCATCCATTTCCTGAACAAAATCCAAAACCCACAGATCATAAGAGAGAAGATAGACAAGTGGGACCTTATTAAACTGAGAAGCTTCTGCAAAGCCAAAGAAACCATCAAGAGAGCAGGGAGACAGCCTACAGACTGGGAAAAAGTATTTGCCAACTCCTGGTCTGACAAAGGTTTAACATCTTGGATCTACAAGGAACTCAAACGTGCTGAAAAGAAAAAAATAAACAACTCCATTATAAAATGGGCAAAAGATATGAACAGACACTTCACAAAGGAAGACATCCGAGCAGCCAACAGACATATGAAGAAATGTTCAACCTCACTAATCATCAGGGAGATGGAAACAAAACCACACTGAGATACCACCTAACTCCAGTCAGAATGGCAGTTATCAATAACCAAAAACCAACAGTTGCTGGAGAGGGTGTGGCAAAAAGGGAACACTTCTACACTGTTAGTGGGAGTGTAAACTAGTGCAACCTCTGTGGAAAGCAGTATGGCAATTCCTAAAAGCTCTAAATATCAACCTCCCATATGACCCCGCAATCCCCCTACTGGGAATATACCCTGAAGAACTCAAATCACTCTATCAAAAAGATACCTGCACATGAATGTTTATTTCAGCATTGTTCACAATAGCAAGAACCTGGAACCAACCATGCTGTCCATCAAAAGAGGACTGGATTTTTAAAATGTGGTACATATACACAATGGAATACTATGCAGCCATAAAAAAAACCAAAATCATGAATTTTGCAGCAACTTTGATGGAACTAGAGTCTATAATACTGAGTGACCTCTCATAGAAAGAAAGATCTGAATATCACATGTTCTCACTTATATAGTGGACCTTGAACATCCAATGTAATACTATAAGAAAATGAGTCACAGTGGTGGGAAACTATGGGGTGGAGGGAGGAGGGATTAATGGTAATAAATATTTATTTGGGGATGGGTAGACACCTCTTATCAACAAGGATGCCTGAACGAAGCATATTTGTATACCTAACCCTCAACTGTACCCCATAATATTGTAATAAAAAATACTGATTATTTTTAAAAAATAGAAATGTGACTGTCTTTTATACATTTATTTTATACCTGGAGACTTTGCCAAAGTCCTTTATCAGTGCAAGTGTCGGGAGCCGCAGTCACTGGTAAAAGTAAGGTAAAAGGGACCTGAAAGCAGGAAAAACGCTGGCTGGGAGCAAGGCCCCAGTAAGATGCGGCCATGACGGAGGCAAAGCCCCATGGATCCTGTTGACGGACCTTCCCTACCTTTGAAGGATTGCGTGCATAGGCTTGAGAATGTTCCCTCTTTAATTGAGATAATAGGTACACAAATGGATGATGGCATTTTGACAGCAAAAATTATACATAGGCATAATGGAAGTATGATTGCAGCAAAAAGGGTGTCCCTTAGGGTGTATAAGGATGTTTTTCAGTAACAGCAGGAGGCCGAGAAACATGAGTTGGCCACTTCCTCATAAACAACAGACCCCAGCTGAGAGCTGGTGGAAAACAACTGATTGAGATAAAAAAAAGGTCAAGATATTTTAGGATTAAATAAGTAGTTTAATGAAGACAGAATTTAGAATATTAATAATAAGATAGTAAGATAAGATAAACTAGTAAGATAAGAGATATATAATAGTATAAGTGATAGTTAAGAAAACATAGAGACATAAGGATAGAAATAAGATTAATAGAAATAAATATATAGTAGTAAGTTAAATAAGACTTAGGGTTAAGGTTTAGCTTTATAGGGTAAGGATATTATAGGCCTATAATAGTAAATAGTTATGAGAAAGTTAGGGAGAAAACCAGGATGTTCATAAATGTTTGACTTAAGAAAAACATCATCTGTGTTTGAAATTGTTAAAGGTCAACCTTATTGTGAGTGCAAAAAGGATGTACATGGGCGTTTGGTCAGCAACATAAGATACATTTGTGGGTGCAGGGCTAAGTGGAAAACCTATGTAAGCTTGTGAAAAATAAATAAAAATTGGCAGAGTCTTGAACTCTTCCCAGGAAGAAGATTCCTGTCGTTTTCATCTTTTCTTTTTCGCCACTTCCCGATTCCCCTGTCTCAAGCCCTGACTCTCTTCTGGAGCTGGACTCCAGCATGCAAGGAAGCTTTGAGAGAATCTCTTGGGTTTTCAAGGTATATGATCATGTTGTCTGCAAAGATTCAACTTCCTTTTTTCCTATTTGGATACCCCTGATTTCCTCTCTTGTCTGATTGCTCTAGCTAGGACTTCTAACATTATGTTGAATAGGAGGGGTGAGAATAGGCAGCCTTGTCTTGTCCTGGTTTTCAAGGGAGATGGTTCCAATTTCTGTCTGTTTAGCAGTATGTTGGCTATAGGTTTATCATAGATGGATCTTTCTATTTTGAGGTATGTTCCACCTATGCCTAGGTGTTCAAGATTTTTTTTTAGAAGGGATGCTGGATTTTATCGAAAGCTTTTTCTGTCTAATGATAAAATTATGTGGTTCTTGTTTTTAGACCTGTTGATGTATTTAATTATGTGTATGGTTTTGCAGATGTTGAACCAGTACTGCTCCCCTGGAATGAAGCCTACTTGGTCATGGTAGATGATTTTCATTTATTTATTTATTTATTTTTGAGTTGGAGTCTCACTCAGTTGTGCAGACTGGAGTGCAGTGGCCGCTCCTGGCCATGGCAGCCTCGACCTGCTGGGCTCTGGCGATCCTTCCGCCTCAGCCTTCCAAGTAGCCAGAATTACAGGCATGTGCTACCATACCCGGCAGATTTTTTTTATTTATTGTAGAGATGAGGTCTCACTGCCCAGGTGGGTCTCGAACCCGTGGGCTCAGGCAATCCACTCACCTCAGCCTCCCAAAGGCACGGGATTACAGGCTGAGCCACTGAGCCCGGCTGGTAGATGATTTTTGAGATATGCTGTTGAATCTAGTTTGCTAGAATCTTGTTGAGAATTTTTGCATCTATGTACATCAAGGATATTGACCTGTAGTTATCTTTCTTTGTTGGATCTTTACCCAGTTTGGGTATCAATGTGATAATAGATCATAAAGTGATTTGGGAAGAGTTATGTCTTGCTTGATTGCCTGGAATACTTTCAGTAGGATTGGAATCAGCTCCTTCTTGTATGTTCTGTGGAATTCTGCTGGAAAGTCATCTGATCCAGAGCTTTTTTGTTATGGGTCTATTTAGGGTTCTAATTTCTTTTTGTTTCATCCTTGGAAGGTAGTATGATATCATACAATCCTCCCTTTCATTAAGGATTTCATGTTTATTTCATGCTTTGTTCCTTTGTTGGTGGTATTTACAAGTGTACATAATAATCTCTGAAAATCTTTTGTATATCTTTGGGGTCAGTTGTGACTTGATCTTTTGCATTTCTGATTGTGCTTATTTAGGCTTTTTCTCTCTTTTTCTTGGTCAATCTAACTAGGGGTCATCAATCTTGTTTATCCTTTCAAAGGGCCAACTTTTTCTTGTTGATTTTTTTCTATTATATTTTTGTCTTTTATGTCTCATATTTGGGCTTTTATTTTGGTGAGCTGGAGTCTTCTGCTGAAGTTAGGGTTTTGGTGACCTTTTTAAAAATCTCTTTTTATCTGAAACAGTTCCTTAGTTTTTCCTACTTCTCATGACATTGATATTTTTAAAGAGTGTTGGCTATTTGTTTTATTTGCTGTTCCTTAGATTGAGTTTGCTTGATATTTCCTCTTAAACAGATTCATGCTCTAAGATTTTGTAAAAGATACTACAAAAAGGATGTGCACTTTATGGACATCATATTAGTGGCAAATAATTTCTGCTTTGTTCATTTGTTGGGGTATTTACTATGCATTTAGTTTGGATAGCATTTGCCAGATTGTTTTTTCATGGTCAAGTTAATCCTTTTTCTTTTGTATTTAGTAAATCTCTTATGAGGAAATACTTTGAGATCATGTAAATATTCTGATTTTAATTAAAATTAAACTTTTATCTACCATTTTTAACATCCTTTGACAATTATTACCTGAAACTACACGAGGGGGGACAAAAAAAACACAGAATTATTTTTTTGGAGGACAGGACCCTTGTAGTACAGGCTCCCCCCTAGGTAAGTGTTCTAGGAATCCATCAGCATCAACGTAACAGCTAGTGTTGTGAGGCTGTGTTCTGCCTCAGTGAGTTGGTTTTTTTTTTTTTTTAGATACTTTCAATACCTTTGCACATTTCATAATGGGTGATTTATGAGCACACCTGTCCACATTGTGTCAAGTGTTCAGTAACTTTTGACCAAAAATGGGATGACTTCTGTGCCCTATCTCCCTATTTAACTGATCTCACCTGGAGTGACTTTTTTCTTGTTTCCCCACATGAAAAATGTCCTTAAAGGGAAACGTTTTGTCAATGTGGAAGAGGTAAAACAAAAAAAAGGCAGAAGCACTAAAAGACATCAAAATTGGTGAGTACAAAAAACTGTTCTGAGCAGTGGAAAAATGGTCTTGATAAGTGTATTACATCAAATGAAGAGTACTTTAAAGGTTACTGAAGTTTAAACATTGTAAGAATATACAATGTTTTATAAATAATCTCTAGGTTTTTGGGGTTTCTCTCTCATATTAATGTGATAATTATCAAATAGTGTTTTAAAAATTTTTTTTATCATTCTATAGCTTTTAATCTGCAATCTATGTAAACCTGATTGATTGATCTTAAGAAAGTAAAAACATTGGAATAGTTGGTATAAATAAATAATTCATTTTTCTGAGATTTAATAATATATTTTAAGATAGAACTGACTATGTTGCATAAAAATTAGGCTATCTAGCCAATATACAAAGAATCCTTCCCATATAATCACTTAAACATTTTGATGTTGATTAAATGAATATTTTAAGCCACTTTTATCTCATCAAGATTCACAGTTCTGTCACAAAATAAAATTATAGTGTGAGCAGAACTCAATTTGCAATATAGCTCAAAGCAAATTATGAGTCTGTGTTCAGTGGAATGGAACAAGTTGAAAAGTAAATCAATATACTCAAATTTACTTCAGTAGTCTCCTACAGCATTTACTAGACAGAGTGTCATAGGATAGTTAAAGTAAATTTCTATACAACCACATAGAATGAACAACCAGATAGAATGAACATTTCTTTTTTTTTTTTTTTTGAGTTGGAGTCTCACTCTGTCACCCAGACTGGAGTGCAGTGGCCGCTCCCGGCCACCGCAGCCTCGACCTGCTGGGCTCCGGCGATCCTTCCGCCTCAGCCTTCCCAGTAGCTGGAATTACAGGCATGTGCTACCTCGCCCGGCTGATTTTTTGATTTATTGTAGAGATGAGGTCTCGTTGCCCAGGCGGGTCTCGAACCTGCGGGCTCAGGCAATTCACTCACCTCAGCCTCCCAAAGGCGCAGGATTACAGGCTGAGCCACCGAGCCTGGCTGCAGAATGAACATTTCTATACAAACACCCAAGGGATAGGAAAAGGAAGAATCTATAAAGGTTAGAGAAGAAAATTCATAGGCATAGAAGGATGATTGAGACTGAGAAGTACTAAGGGAAAGAAGAGAAAATAAAAGACAATGTTATTAGCATTTTTTGTGTTAAATGCAAGTACTTATCTGATATTGCTCATATAATGTTATGGGTTTATTTAATATATGAAGTTTTTAAATAACAGCTAATTGTTAAAATAATATAATTTTTTAAAAAAGAAATAATAAGAACAGATACATTTAAAGGGTTAAAATTTGGCTACATTATAAGCAAAAAAGGGGATAGCCTTAAAGAATCTGCATTAAAGTAATACCTGGAAAGAGAAATATGACAGAATATACTAATTTCTCAAAGAATACCTTTCTATAATGTTGATATCAACTAAAGACAACCAGAGTCCAGTGACCTTTTGTTTTATTCAAATATTCAGTTGATCAAAATGGGAGAAGGCTATTGGACTAATTTCTGAAACAAGGAAACTTTGAATGATACCACTGTATACTTCATTCAAAATGACACCATTTAATGACCCTCTGCCAAATGTTCTCAGGAAATGTTGGTGCTTTCTAACACTTCCTTGCCTGGACAAATGTCTTCTCAATACCTGGACATTTATGAAGGTAACAATTGTTCCCTGGTTTTCTGAAGGTCTTACATGAAGGGAAGAAGCAGGTGGAGCAACAGATTTTCAGTCATAAATTGTCTCTCTCCAGAAACTTTTGAGCCTACTGGCAGTGGAAACCACCCTCTTTGCACTTGGAATAGTTTTGTGATTTTCCCCCCTCCGCTCTTATCTATTTTAATCCAACTTTCTTTCACACTACTGACAAAGAGATCTTTCCAGAATTAAAAAAAATCTAAGAATAAGGCTTCAATACTTTCCTACAACTTTGAGTGAAATTTTAGATTCCTTATCATAAATCTCAGATCTTAATTAGCTGATGGAGTTTGAAATGAGTCTATAAGCATTCTCTACCTGTTATATTCAGTTTCTACTATCTCATTATTCTCCCAATCTTTAAATCTACCTACTAAATACAGAGTAATTAATAACTAAAGAATACAAATTTTATTTTAAACAATATCATAAGTGAGTTAGAAGGAGAATGTGACTATAACATTATATTTACTTGAATCTTCCAAATACATTAAATTCATCATGGTTTTATTCTTTCTATGCTACCCCTTAAAAATCTCCAAAGTATTTATATTCCGCATTCCAATATTTGACTACTACACATTTCTGTAATATTAGTACATATTCTGTAATGTTACTACATATTACATAGTTACATTATGAGTATTACTGGTAAGTAAATTATTAGCTAGAAAAAAGACTAATTTATACTGCATACGCCACAGAACCTAGAATTCTGCTGAACAAACTAGAACAGAGAAAGGGTATAGGAGATAACAGCTGTTATAACAAGAGTTCTCATTAATACATATTTTTATAATTAGTTTTCATGTCAATTCTATAAAGTAGGTATTATTTGTCCCAATTTACAGATGTGGAATCTGAGGCTTGAAGTAGCCACATAAGTTTACAGAGACAATTCAGCCAGTCAGTGGGAGAAATGGAAATCAAATGCACTTTTCTTTAACCACAGACTATAACACATCTACCACATGATACCGTATCTGGACCTTAATTAAATAAATACTTGTTTTTATATATTACTTTTTATTTGTTCCATGTGTATATTTTTATAACTTTCCCTTAGTTTTTATCCTCATTAAATATAATATATCATATTACTTTTATATTCTGATATTTATGGAGAATCAGTATGGTTTCTGGTCATAGCAAATGGAAGAAGAGCCTCAGATTAAGATATAATATCAAAATTTCAAAATGAAGTTTACATATCAAAATGCATATGCCCAAGGGTAAAAATGCTAACAACTCCATTCATAGTGGGGCATCAGACATGGTAGAAGATGTCACAAGTCATGTAACTGGCAATCATACAGAAATTGCATTAGTGTTGTCAATGTAAAATGTATACATTTATCATCAAGACAGAAACTAAACATTAAAATTGATTTGCTTTGTGAGACATATTTGCCAGGAATCTTCATGGCAAGATATGTTTTTTGCCCAGCCCCAATTTTTTTAAGGGAGAAATCACTTTAGAAATGTATTTTAAATCTGAGTTCTATTTAAGTTGATTGTGTAAAGTTAAATTATATTAAGTGACTTAATTTCCATTAAAATATGAAAGTCTTTTTCAAAGCATAGACAGTAAACTATTTTAAAGAAGATACTGTGTTTTATAACATTTTTAAATGGAAATTTTAAAGAAAATTTGAATGACCAAAAACATAGTCATAAAATTAAAAAAAAAATAAAAGAATATTGTCTTACTGTGATTAAAAAAAAAAATCTTTATGTAAGTTATGGGAGAAAAGGTGTTGAAAAACACCATGAGATTAGCAAAAATTAAAAAAGAAGTCTTTCCCTTAAGAGGTTAGAAATGAAGCTGGGCTCGGTGGTTCAGCTTGTAATTCTGCGCTTTGGTAGGCTGAGGTGAGTGGATTGCCTGAGCCTGTGGGTTCGAACCCGGCTGGGCAACTTGGCGAGACCTCATCTCTACAATAAATCAAAACATTAGCCGGGCGTAGTAGCGCGCACCTGTAGTTCCAGCTACTTGGAAGGCTGAGGCGGAAGGATCGCCGGAGCCCAGCAGGTCGAGGCTGCAGTGGCCGGGAGCGGCCACTGCACTCCAGTCTGGGTGACAGAGTGAGACTCCAACTCAAAAAAAAAAAAAAGAGGTTAGAAATGAGAAACTAAATACGGTCCTTTCTTACAAGAAATCAAAGCCTGCTGAGAGATGTCCGTAAAGGATTTTTAAATATTTCTTTCCCAAAGTATATTAGGGTCAGGATAAGGCTTTTCACATGTTAAAAAGTCAGATTAAATTAGCTCTAGAGAAACACTGAGAACATTTTATTTGCCAAGTACAAGCATGTACACATGAAGCTTGACTTTACTTTAAATTCCATTCCAATTAATTGTATAAAGAAGGTATTTAGTGTTACTAATTGCAAGTGCTCCCTTTTGAGTTTATGGCATTTGACAAAAGATAGGAAGACCTATACATTATAGACTACAAAATATTGCTGAAAGAGATTAAAGAGAATTAAAGAGAAATATACCATGCTCCTGATCAGACAACTCAATAGTGTTGAGATGCCAAGTCTTCCATAATTGATCTACAGAGTTAATGCAATCCCGATAAAAAATGTAAGCTGACTTTGTAGTAGAAATTAAAAAGCTGATTCTACATTTTATGTAAAAATGAAATAAATTAGAAATTTCAAAAACATTTTTAAAGGAGAATAACATTAGTGAATCCACACTACCTGATTTTAGAGATTATTTAAAAATAACAATCCAGTGGTATTAGCATCCAGACAGATTAAAAAAAAAAAAATTAAGTTCAAAATAAACTGACACCTCTATGATCAGCTGGTTTCCAAAAAAGGTACCAAAGAAATTTAATGGAAAAAAAATTCTTTTCAAAATATGTTGCTGGTACAATTCACAATCTATATGAAAAACAGACAATATATATGACACATCTTATAAAATAATTAAACAAAATGAATCACAGACTTAAATATAAAAAATTTAAAACTATAAAATTTCTTGAAGAAAGCATAGATGAAAACCTTTCAGAATCTGGATTAAGTAAAGATTTCTTAGATAAGACAGCAAAAGCATAATTCATTTTTTAAAAATAATATTTCATACCAATTAGGCATATCTGCTTTTTGAAAAACACTGTTAAGAAAATGAAAAAAAAAAACTCAAACTGGGAAAATACATTTGCAAATCACATTATCTGAAACAGTACTTTTATCCAGAATACGTTTTTTTAAAAGTTTTCAAAATACAGACACATACAAACCAATTAGCAAATAGACAAATGATTTTAAGAAACATTTCAGCAAAATAGGTATAGTAATCACAGGCACCACATAAAAAAATGTTCAACGTCATTCGTAATTACTTTAAAACAAATTAAAGCCACAATAAGATAGTACCACATACCTTTTAAAATGGTCACAATTACCAAGACAGCATACCAAGTGTTGTCCAGTAACTGAAGCTCTCAGCCTCTGCTTCTTGGGACTGTAAACTTGCACCTTGGGAAACAATTTAGAGTTTTGTTTTGTTTTGTTTTTAAGTTAAATATAAACCTGGCATATAACCCAGGAATTCTACTTTTAGACGTATACCTAAAAATAAGTGAAAGTATATCTTTATATAAAGAATTATAAAGTAATGCTCATAAAGTCTTTATTTTTAATAACCAAAGATTGGAAACAACCAAAATGTCCATAAACAGGTAAATCAATAAATAACTTATGGTATAACAATAAAAGGGAATACTATTCAACAATAAATATAATGAACTAATAATGCATGCAGCAACATGAATGACTCTCAATGCTGGATGAAAAATACAGACGAAAAATGGTGCACACTACAGGATCCAATTTATATAAAATTATTGAAATTATAAACTAATCTATAATTGCAAAAAGCTTTGAATAAGATGAAGTGTTTATAAAAAAGCACACGAAAACTTCAGTAACAGATATGTTCATTATCTTGATTACAGTGATGACCTCATGAGTGTATAACTATATCTAATTTATCAGATTGTATACTTTATATACGAGCAGTTTCTCATATGTCTATACTTCAATTAAATTATAAAAATAGTCATAAGCCGGACTCGGTGGCTCAGCCTGCAATCCTGTGCCTTTGGGAGGCTGAGGTGAGTGAATTGCCTAAGCCTGTGGGTTTGAGACCCGCCTGGGCAGCGAGACCTCATCTCTAAATAAATCAAAAAAATCAGCCGGGCGTGGTAGCGCATGCCTGTAATTCCAGCTACTGGGAAGGCTGAGGCGGAAGGATTGCCGGAGCCCAGCAGGTTGAGGCTGCGGTGTCCAGGAGTGGCCACTGCACTCCAGTCTGGGTGACAGAGTGAGACTCCAACTCAAAAAAAAAAAAAAATATAGTCATAAAGTCAAAAGGCATGTGTCTGCACTTTATATATATATACACCCATGTATATTAAAAGGCCGGAACATGTAAAATTGCTTACTCATCTGACTTTTCTCTCTACTAAATAAAAATAAATACTACTTATACTTTTAAATTTCTATTATTCATCTGTTATCAAAGTTTATGTGAAAAGATAAATGGTAAATTCCACATTATGGAATACAGTAATTCCTTAGGTAAGAAGCCTTCTAACTGCCTTGTAATGATAAATGAATAAAGGTAGAAATTATAACTATCTCAATGCCTACGCTCCATTTGTTCTCTTAACTTCTTCTCCCATCTTCAGAAAGATGATGCAAGAACTGTAAGCAAAACATCTCATTCCCATGAAATTCAAATTCTATCCAAAATGGGAAAAAATAAAAGGCAATTCCTTAAAATGCTGCAGACCACATATGTAAATAAAGCATAGCTAGAACTTGTGAAATGCAGCATGGAATAATATCTTTCCATAAGACTCTTAAATTTGAAAAATATACATGAGTTGAAAAACAAAATCCCTTCACTTCCTAAGTATCATGGTTTCATGCTTTAAGATTTCTTCTTTATTGAAATACCAAATACATTTTACAAGTAGTTTTCTAAAGGGGAAGCTAGAGTTACCAGACAGGTAAATTAAATATTATAGTCATCTACTTATATATTTGCAAATGCTGTCATATCTGTCATAAAATAAATTCCCCTAAGGAAATGTATTTTAAAAGATAACATTCAATGTTTTAAAAAGTATATACTGGTATCAATCTACATTGTTAATATATTTTAACTTTACAATTATAGATATTATGTATTAGTCAAGAGACACACATGGAATTTTCATTTTAACAGTAAAATCATCCTAAGGCAATAGAATTATTTAGAAATAGTTACAGAAAGTTCATTCTTTTCTTTTCCATTAGCTAAATTCCTCTTCTAAGCAAGCCAGCCATCCCTTGAAGTAAGAAATACAGGATAAATTTATAAACTGAGCACGGCATTATAGAAGATAAAACAAACAGTAGGAAAACATGTAACTACTAGAGCAGTGTGTCGTGACCTTTTCCACATCATAGCACACATAGGAAAAAATAATATTTGTAAGGCACACAGCAATAAGTTGAAAACGATTATGACTAGAGAGAATTGTATCAATTCAGACCCTACCAGGCTGTGTCAAGGGTTACAAGAATCAGAATCTCAGATACATCCATTACTCATTTGTGACATACTCACTGTGTGCTCTGATGCTGGGAAGAATTGAACTGGAAGATTTTTATCTATCACAAGAAAAATTAGAAAAGAAAGAATACTAATTTTCCGTGTTCTACATTTTAGCATCAGTAGATTTGTTTTCTCTAGGATTCCCCAACACTTGTGATTTGTATGGTACTAACAGACCTTATATTTATGAAGAATTATATTCCTGAAAAGGTAATATGTGTGAAAAAATCTATTCTAAAAGTACTTCTTTCCCTATTACATATATTTTACCAGAGACTTGAAAGTATTGTGACCAAGGTCAACACTTCCAATAATTCAGTGTAATTACCACAGGAACCATATAATTTATGCATTTTATATAAAAGACCTACCATCCCTGTACTTTGTTAAAGTAGTTATAAAGCAATTAAATAAGATAGCCTATAACTAGTACCACAAAATCATATATAATCTCTATGTACCTCTATAATTCCTCTTGTTTTTAAATTGGATAAGTCTTCTGCTTTGGGAAGTAAGAAAAAACAGTGGCCAGATTTACCTTTTTGCCTGAAACAACCAAAGAAAGAAATATATATTACATTATGATTTTCACGATGTATCAGTTATCCCAAATAAATGGGAAACAAAAAAGTTGTTCTTATAATTATCCCAGCTTACTGCCTAGAGAGCATATCCCTGCCTTTGTATAGGGAAATGGAACCCAGGAAGAGCCCAGTAATCTCCCTCAATTGATCAGATGGATTTGGAAGTCTGGAGTAAGCTTCAACAGCTAGAATTCATTGGGTAGGGTACCATATAGAGCAGAGATGCAAAGATAAAGTGCTCTAGAAAACAGGAAGCTACCTAATACCCAGGAAAGAACCACCTAAAAGTATTAGGAAAACAAATCCCCTAACCAGTGTGAAAAACCTCATCAAGTAGAGGACTCAAAAGGGTTTTGCTTCAGAACTGATTTAAAAGTAGCCCTAGATAAAACATTGTCTTGGCCCCACCTATCAAAACTTAAAAGAAAGCCTCAAAATGATGAAAATGTTTCCAAGTAACTTAACTCCATCACACAACAATGCCCACATATATTTGTAGAAATACAAACACCCAAGAGGGTAGAATCTACAAAGTCTGACACCCAATAAAAAATTACTAGCCTGCAAACAGACAACAAAATATGAACTTAATGAGAAAAAAAAAATCAATCAGGCAAAAACAGCCCAATTTATAAATGAAATGTTATCAAAACTAAAGACATCTGCTCTTCAAAAAATACTGCTACAAGAATGAAAAACAGGATACAGATTGGGAAAAACATTTGCAAGTCACTTATTTGATAAGATTTCTGTCTAGAATATATAAAAAACCTTCAAAGCACACTAATAACACAAAGAATTAAAAATAGACAAAATATTTAGATCCATACTCTCCAAAGTAGAATGAATCGCAAACACCCATATGAAAAGATCCTCAATATCATTAATTATTAGGGGAATGTAAATTAGAATTACAATGAGATGCCAGTATACACCTATTAGGATGACATATTTCAGAAGACTGATCATGTAGTACTGTAACAAGGCAACCCCAAAGCTGAGTGGGCTTGTGTGTACTTTACATACTCCAAAGAAGCCACCCAGAGGTCCAGCAGGGAAAGACACTGGTTTATTAGAACTTACAGAGGGCACCAATGGCAGCCGATTGGTGAGGAAGCGGTCTGTCCAGGAGGTACTGATGGTGGCACGTCAGTGAGAAAAGAAACCACACCTGGGACAGTACAACAAACACTTTTATAGGCAAGCTAGTCAGTTAATCAGAGTCCTATCCAGTATTTGCAATTACACTGATTACAACTGACAACCACATTGCTGTCAGCTTTGCTTTGTCACCTGCACCTCATGACTCATTAATGGAATATGCATACCCTTCGGAGACCAGCCTTGGCCGGAGACTGCTCCTTAGGAAAGGGGTTGAGGAAAAAACAGTCCAAGTCCGGACCATACCCTCAAGTACTAAGTGTTAGTGAAAATGTGAAGAAACTGAAACTCTCAAAAATTGTGGAATAAATTACGGTGCAATGATTTTTGTAAAATAGTTTTGACAGTTTCTGTAAAGTGAAACATACACCTAACATATGATCCAGTCATCCCATTACAGGGCATTTACTCAGGACAAGTAAAACATCTGTCCACCACAACTTGTACATAAATGTTTAAGTACCTCTATTAATAATTGCCAAAACCTAGAAATAATTAAAATACCCATTGACAGTTAAGTGGACAAATTCTCATACAACCATACAATGAAATAACCTCCCCATAAAAAGGAATTGGTTATTGTGCACACAGCAATGTGAATAATGAATGAAATTGTGATGAGAGAAAGTAGTCAAAAAAAAGAAAGCACATATTTTGTTAGTCAATTTACATAAAATTTTGGAAAATGCTTACTAACCAATTGACAGAAAGCAGATCAATAGTTGCCTGGGATAGGGAAAGAACAGAAATGGATTAGGGCAAGTGACCACAGAAGGGCACAAGAAAATTTGGGGGATGAGATATGTTATTATTTCGATTTTGGTGATGGTTTCACCAGTGTATAAATATGTCAAAGCTTATCAATTCATGCACCTTAGATAAGTGCTGTTATTATATGTAAACTAAACTTCAATAAAGTGCTTCCAATTTTTAAATCAAATGAAACACTTGCTTTGTAATTTTGAATATTATTACATTAGCAGTTGTATTTGAATAAAAACTCTAGTGCCTTCCGTACCTTGACTAACTTCTGAAAGACTGATGTTTTTGAAGGGTGAGCTTCAGAGGAAATAAAATTAAAAAAAAAAACAGACAGTAGTTCTGACTCTGCCTTTCTGGGTTCCCTCTTCTCAGATCTGCCTCTGTCTAGCCCATATTATTTGCAATAAAATCTGCCTTCTTTTATTTAACAATTTAACAAATATTTTTGAGTAGTTACTATGTGTCAGACATTGTTTCAAGCTTTAAAGAGAGATTCAGTTTCTGCCTTCGTGAATTCAACATTCTAATTGCAAGTATGGCTTGTCGAATTATCAGACCAAGTTCAATAGTTGAACCCAGTTCACTATTTCTTATTTCTACTCCCTTTCCCCCTTTCTTTTAACTATAAAAAGAAATAACAATGCACCTCATGACTCATTAATGGAATATGCATACCCTTCGGAGACCGGCCTTGGCCAGAGACTGCTCCTTAGGAAAGGGGTTGAGGAAAAAACAGTCCAAGTCCGGACCATACCCACAAGTACTAAGTGTTAGTGAAAATGTGAAGAAACTGGTTCCTCCTACTAAAGTCCTCCATTTGTACTCTTGTCCTGATCTAGGTCAGTGTTACAAGGTTTGTTCTCAAATTCACTGTGAAACCAAATCACCTGAAGGTCTCGTTAACAGCACAATTAACGGAGTTCTTGATTCAGCAGGTCTGTAGTGAAGTGCAAGAATTTTCATTTTTAACAAGTTCCCGGGTGGCACTGATGCTGCTGGTTATGAAACGACACCTTGAAAACCACCATATTAGAAGCGGGTCTGTAGGTGCCAAGGGAATTTAAGGGGAAGCTGAAGCCTATGAAAGATTTAGATTGTCATCAGAACTGACCCTACTCCTCCAGACTCTTTCTCATTGGACCACTTTTCTAAAAATAGTTTATCCACTCACTATTTTTATCCTAAAGAGAGACTAAGTCTGTAAAAGTTTATAGCCAGTTTATGTCTACAAAGGTCACTGTTGCCAAGTTCAACACTGTTTCCTACACCTCTCTTGAATTTTTACAGTTTAGCCCATTTCCACCCTCCCTTCTCTATCCCTGTTAAGCAATGACTGTGATTATGCCATTTACAAGGCAAAAGATTTTATGGGTATAGGTGGTGATAATATAGAACCAGACTGAGTTATAAGGATCTTCAGAAAGTGTACCGGGAATGAGGGTCTTCTGGGTGTACTGCCAGATTGGAAAATAAATGATTGTGGTATAAGGCATTGATGTATTATGCTACAAGCAAACCATCCTAACTTGGGTACTGTCTGTGTTTACAAGTAGGAGTTTTATTTGGGTTCTGATATCTGGGTAGGATCTGGCTTAGATTAAGAAGGAAAAAGAAGGGTCAGTATCTGAGTGAGAGAATGTAGACTTAGAGCAAGGAGGCTGCCTCGCTGCCTCTCAGGGAAGTCTCATCCACCCACCCAGGCTAATGAGCCAAAGATTCCAATACGAGAAACCATAGACTGGTTAGTAAGCTGATTCAGCAATGGTGGGATATTTGGGCCTCCTACTTGACTTTATACTGTGGACCTGTAGCATACCCATTTTTCTTAATCCACAGGCAAGGCACTAGCTCTTCCTCTCATAGTTCAAATGTTTGGAATTGTTCTTAAGCACGCAGCCATCATTGGTCATCATTCTTCCCAGTGTTCTGAACTTTATTCTCTGCATTAGATTTGTATTTTTACTTCTAGCCTTATGTGGATTTTTCCTAGATTGTCTCTCTTGTTCCTCATGATCAATTCTTTTATCTGGCAAGTAGATACGATGTAGCAACCATGGCAATGACAAACTCACTTACCAATGAAAGCCTAGTTTTCAGTATCATTGCAGTAGAATTAAACTTTCGTAATCGATAATGTATTTTATCAAGTCTTCCTACATGAGTCAAGATGACAATTCTATCACTTTCAAAACAGCCATAGCATGCATTTATTGTCATAATTAAATGAAATGACCAGTGTTTCAAATATACAGCTAAACTTTAAGATTTAAATTCTCCCTTTTTTGTATGTGGGGGAATGTATTGATAAACTTTAAGTAGCTAAAAATACTTTGTAAAATTCAAAGCAATATACCATTGCTCAACATATGAATTTATTTACCAATGAGCTAAAGGCAGCAATGTTGTTGTAGGCGGGAATGAAGATAAAACAGAAATGGGAATGACAACCTAACTATTCCAGGCTAAGAAATATGGGAAAAGATTCATTGTACACTACATATAAGTTCTTTAAAATATACACACAGAGCCGGACTTGGTGGCTCAGCCTGTAATCCTGCGCCTTGCGAGGCTGAGGTGAGTGGATTGCCTGAGCCCGCGGGTTCGAGACCCGCCTGGACAACTTGGTGAGATCTCATCTCTACAATAAATCAAAAAATTAACCGGGTATGGTAGTGCGCCTGTAGTTCCAGCTACTTGGAAGGCTGAGGTGGAAGGATCGTTGGAGCCCAGCAGGTCGAGGCTGCTGTGGCCGGGAGTGGTCACTGCACTCCAGTCTGGGCGACAGAGTGAGATGCCAACTCAAAAAATAATAATAATAATAAAATAAAAATAAATGAAATATACACACAAAAATAAATATTTTAAACTGTCAAGTTTAAATTTATTTTAAATTTATATATTTGGCTAAAAATTAAAATTAGTACTGCTATAAAAGCACTTTCTTAACTAAAATTATATTAATATTACAAATTATATTTTTTTACATTCTAAAAATTCAACCTAATATTTTGGCCTGTGTAGTTTTTCAAATTAAAGGTAGATGCAGATATGCATTTAGCTAACAACAATTCAACAACAAAAATAATAGTTGCATAAACCTAAATTTCTGTTTACTAACATAATGTAGTTATGGGCCGGGGTACCCAACTCCCAGGCTCCAGACCAGTACTGTCTGTGGCCTGTTAAAATTAGGCCGCACAGTTGGAGGTGAGCCTCGGGCAAGCAGAGCTTAGCGATCTGTCAGATCAGTGACTGCATTACATTTTCTTAGGGTCATGAACCCTATTGTGAACTGCACGTGCGAGGGATCTAGATTGGGGCTCCTTGTGAAAATCGAATGCTTGATGATCCCCCACACCCCATCCACCCATTCCAAGTGCCATCCTCCAGTCCCCTTGCACCCTGACATCTGTAGAAAAATTGTCTTCCATGAAACCAGTCTCTGATGCCAAAAAAGGTTGGGACCACTGATCTGGAGGACTATACCGGAATAGTAAATGAGGAGTCTTTTGAATTACCCAATTATTGATTTCGCATTCCTAATAATTTGTCAGTAAACATTTATGACATGAGCATGTTACTTAACTGACAACTGCAGATGTCTAGAACAAACTTGGGCTCATCTGCTAAAAGAGAAGATGGCTTACTGGGAAGCTACTAGCCGTTCCTATGCCATCTGCCAGCCTAACAGCTGAGTCCCTGCAGATGAGTCAATCCAAGAACCAAGAGGCACAACCAGGGACCTGTGTGATTTTTTGTTAGTACAGAAAGGCTAAAAATAAAAGGTTTCCGAATTCAAGGAACTATATATTTTTTGACACTAATATGTTGATAGTATAGAGTATACAGTGATCTATACCAGCAACAATGAACTGAGCATCACATGTTCTCACTTATAAATAGACCCTAAACAATTATCATGATATTGTAAGAAAAGGATTGGCAGTAGTGGGAAACTGCCAGGGGAGAGGGGTACGCCTCATCCACAAGAGTACCTGCAGAATGAACATTTGTATACCTAATCCTGAATTGTACTCCACATCTTTAAAATAAAAAATTTAAAAGAAAACAAAAAAGTATACAATCTAAATCAAGGCCTGCAAAAATCAAATTTTTAGGAAGGAGGTGAATTTTACATTCATTGTTTGCCCCTCTTCTGGACTGACACTCCTGCAGCCCACTCTCCTGGTATAATAAGCTTTGTCCTTTTTTTAGGTCTGTATTCACTAAATTAGCAATGTACACGGTCTTCCTTATTGTTATAATTATGGTGGAATTTCTACAGTGTTTCCATAGGTTTTCCCTACTGAAGCCAGAGAAAATAATTAAAAGTCATTGGGGCAGGAGGTGGGGAGTCAGGCAAAATTAATGCCTGAACAGGGATTGAAAAGTTAGCTTCAATTTCTGGTAGATAGATCTTCAGTCTCCTTTAGACAGACTTCTTGTAACCATACCAAAGTCAGTAATGAGTAAATGTAGATTTGTAATTTTTATAATCTTTCTGTACATTTATATTCATAAAAAATCTTCATCTCTAGCCACATAAAACACATACAGAAGAAAACAAAAACAACTTTTACTTTCCCAAAATAGGTGTCAAACTCAGTAAACCCCAATACTAAAATATTTTTATTATTATGTATTTAAAACTTACTTATCTTTGTATAAACGAGGCAGAAATATCTTGGTGTTCTACTCAGCTCAGGCTGCTATAGGTATACAACATACTGAATGGCTTAAATATTTACTTCTCATATTCAAATAAGAAGTAAAGTAAAGTTCCCACCATCTGTGAGCAAAAAATTTGGTGTCTTGTGACCCAAGAAGGAAAGTGTGAGTGCAAGAAAAAATGGCAGACTGAAAATTTATGGTAAAAGATATATGAATATAAACATTAATAACATAAGAGTTAAAATATTTAATATTAGGTATAAATTATAGAATTAAAGTTGAAGACAAATAAGTATCCAAATAATTAAATATTTAAAACAATGAAAAGCAAACTCAAAGAGAGAAGAATGAAATAAAATGTAATAGTGAATAATAATTCATTGAAAAGAAGAAATTAGATTAATAAAGCCAAGATATGGTACATTGAAAAGACTAGTAGTAGACAAATATTATGCAAGTTGGTTCAAAAATAAATAGAAAAGTAGAAGATAAATCTTCAAAACATATTTAAAAGATTTAAATAAGAGAGTACTATAAGATAGTCAATGTCAATAATTTAAAAATGTAGTGCCAGGGTCTGAATATTTGTCCCCTCAAAACTTATATTGAAATTTTTCCCCCAATAATGTGGCATTACTGAATGGGAGTCCCTTTAAGAGGTGATTGGGTCACAAGGGCTCTGCCCTCATGAATGGTAATCCATTAATGGATTAATAGGTTAATGTATTAATGGTTTATCATAGGAGTGGGACTGGCGACTTTATAAGAAGAGTAAGAGAGACCCGACCATCATGTTTGGCCCTTTCACCATGTGAATCCTGCACCACCTTGAAACTCTGCAGAGTCCGCAACCAGCAAAAAAGGCCCTTACCAGATACAGCCCTTTGACCTTGGACTTAGTCTCCATAACTGTAAGAAATAAATTCCTTTTCTCTATAAATTACCCAGTTTCAGGCATTCTGTTATAAGTAACGAAAAATGAACTCAGACATGTAGGAAAGTGAAGGCTAAATTAAAATTAGTTAAATGAACTCAGAAGAAATAGAACTGAAAGTAATATACATGTATTTTTGAAAGCAGGATCTTGAGGACATAATCTAAACTCCATGTTCATTGCACTTCTTTTCCCTAATAGCCAACATATGGAAGTAATCTAAATGTCCATTGATAGATGAATGGATAAAGAAAATATGGTACATAATGTAATGAATGTTATTCAACCTTTTTTTTAAAAAAAAGAAATCCTCTCATTTTCAACAGCATTAGTAGACCTAGAGGACATTATGCTAAGAGAAATGAGCCAGACACAGAAAGACAAATACTGTATGATCTCACTTATGTGTAGAATCTAAAATAGTGAAATTCATAGAAGCAGAGAGTAGAATGGTAGATGCCAAGATTAGGTGGAGAGGAAATGGGCAGGGGAGCTCCCTTCTGTCTTCTTCCCTATGATCAAAGGATATAAACTTTCAGTTATATAAGAAAAGTTCTGGAGATGTACTATACAGTATAGTGCCTATAGCAAACCTTATTACTATTATTGCATACTTAAAATTTGCTATGAAGGTTGATCTTATGTTAAATATTCTTTCCACAGCCGGGTTCGGTGGCTCAGCCTGTAATCCCGCGCCTTTGGGAGGCTGAGGTGAGTGGATTGCCTGAGCCCATGGGTTCAAGACCCGCCTGGGCAGCGAGACCTCATCTCTACAATAAATCAAAAAATCAGCCAGGTGTGGTAGCACATGCCTGTAGTTCCGGCTACTCGGAAGGCTGAGGCGGAAGGATCGCCGGAGCCCAGCAGGTCGAGGCTGCGGTGGCCAGGAGTGGCCACTGCACTCCAGTCTGGGCGACTGAGTGAGACTCCAACTCAAAAAAAAAAAAAAAAAAATTCTTTCCACACACAATAAAATAAAAATAATATTAGAGAGGATGGAAGGAAATTTGGGGAGGTGATGGCTACATCTCTGGCTTTGATGGTGGTGGTGGTTTCACAGATATATACTTATCCCCAAACTCATAGAGTTATATGCATTAAATATGTACAGTCTTTTACATGTTCATCAGACCTAAATAAAGTGGTTTCATAAGTAAAAGACAAATTCTAAAAGAGAAATAGAAAACTGGCGTCACTCATTAACCAATAAAAAAAATTCAATTTTTCAATTGTCTCTTCCATAAAGAAAATCAAGCAAGTACTACCCCCAAGTTTATGTTTTGTGACAAATATAAACTTGACACCACTGAAAGAGAGTAAGTGAAAGAAATGTTAAAGGCCAGTTAACACATGAACACTGTTATTACAATTCAAATATAAAATATTGGTAAACTATATATAGGAATGTAGAAAAACTATATCATGTATCATAATGAAGTTGGCTTTATTCTAAAGAAACACAGTGGTCCAACATTAAAAAATTTATAAATATAGATCACCCCATTTATAGAATTAAAAAGAAAACAAATAATTTTCAAAATATTTATTTTTAAAAACTGAAAATGTAGCATCCAATTACATTTTAAATTAAAATTCTTAATAAATTATAAATTTAAGGGAGTTGACTGCCCAGTAAAAGCTCTTAAAGCACTATAACACACAATGTTGGAAAATTAGAAACATTTCCTTTTAACCAAGACCAGAACAAATGTATTTGTTTTTGCTACTTCTGTTTAATATTGTACTGGAAGAGCCGGGCTCCGTGGCTCAGCCTGTAATCCCGCGCCTTTGGGAGGCTGAGGTGAGTGGATTGCCTGAGCCCGCGGGTTCGAGACCCGCCTGGGCAGCAAGATCTCATCTCTACAATAAATCAAAAAAAATCAGCCGAGCGCATGCCTGTAATTCCGGCTACTTGGAAGGCTGAGGCAGAAGGATCGCCGGAGTCCAGCAGGTCAAGGCTGCGGTGGCCGGGAGCGGTCACTGCACTCCAGCCTGGGCCACAGAGTGAGACTCCAACTCAAAAAAAAAAAAAAAAATATTGTACTGGAAGTTCTAGCCCACATAACAAGGTAATAAGAGGAAAATAAACATATAAGGATTAAAATGAAAAATAATTCTTATTTACAGTTGATATAATACCCTTAATTCTATACAAAAGAGAATTCATGATAAATTATTAAATTTTCATAAGGAAACCAAACAAGTTACCAAATATAAAATGCATTTTGAAAAGTCAACATCAGCCGGGCTCAGTAGCTTAGCCTCTAATCCCACACTTTGGGTGACTGAGGTGAGTGAATTGCCTGAGCCTGCTGGTTCGAGACACGCCTGAGCAACTTGGCGAGACTTCACCTCTACAATTAAAAAAAAAAAAAATTAGCTGGACGTGGTAGCGTGCTTGTAGTTCCAGCTACTTGGAAGGCTGAGGCAGAAAGATCGCCGGAGCCTCCAGCAGGTCGGGAGCGGCCACTGCACTCCAGTCTGGGTGACAGAGTGAGCGGCCACTGCACTCCAGTCTGGGTGACAGAGTGAGACTCCAACTCAAACAAACAAACAAACAAACAAACAAAACTGAAAAGTCAACTTCATTTTTATATTTTTTCAAGAAACAACTAAAAATTGAATTTTTTAAAAAAGGAATTTATAAAAAATAACATTTGCAATGGGAACAAAAAATAAAGTACATAGGATTGAATCAAATTAAGACTTTAAAGAAGAAAGTGGAGAAAGTTTATTACACATTATAAGAAAGACCTAGAAAATGGAGAAATATACTGTGCTGTTAGTAAGATAGAATATGATGAAAATCCTCACAAATTTATTAACGAATACATTGTGTGTGTGTGTGTGTGTGTGTGTGTGTGTGTGTGTGTGTGTGCAACTTTAGAAACTAACTATATAATTCAGATGAAGATACAAAGGTCAAAAAGAGTCAAAACTCTCCTAGAGAACAGAATGTCTTTAAATATTTTGTCTTCCTATTTCTTTAAAAGCACATATTTAAAATATCTCAAAGTCTAATATATACAGAACTACTTCATTTCCCATTCAGTACTAGTCAAATTCTTTTCAATAATATAATATTGGAATGTGTAAATATTTTGTATGGTTTCATAATGTTTCTGATAATTATTAGGTTTATTTCTCTAGATAAAAAGCAGCATAGTTTTGCCAATTAAAAACAACTTCAATTCATGTTTAAGTGTGGTGAGAATTAATAGAGCAATCTATGGATAATTGACATTTTTATAATACCAAATCTTTCCTCATAAATATAAAGTATTGGCTTTCATTTACTCAAAATATTTAGAGCATTTTGGTAGTAAATTTTAAATATTTCTTCATATATATTACATATTTTTCTTATGTAGATTCATAGTTATTTTAAATTTTATTTTCGATTTTTTTTTTTCTCTCTGGGAAAGAAAAGTTTTTGACCTTTGGAATGTTTTCGTTTACCTCATTATACTGAGTAGCTTTGTTTTTTTCTTTTTTTCTAATCTTTTTTGCATGGATTCTCTAGGACTTTTTCATTCTTATTTTCAGTATTGCATTATAAAGAAAAACACAAGTATTTCCCAAGAACAATTGCACTCTTTGATGTACACATTTCATAAATTTGTTAGTATGAGATAAATTCAGTCTTTATTACAAAATCTCTTTATTCTACCTTTATGCTTCACTTGTAATTTAACTGGTTTAGAATTATAGATTGGTAAATATTTTCTCTCATTACTTAGAAGACATTCACTTGTCCTTTGGCATTTATCTTTGCTAATTTGAAATTTGCAGTCAATTTAAATGATCACCACTTCATAAATGGTGTATTATTCCTTCTTGCATTTAAGATTATTCTTGTTATTTGATGTCTTGTATTTTGTGTCTACTTATTGTTTCAGAATTTATTTTTTATTTTAAAATGTTTGACAAAGATTGCACATATTAATAAATATTTTATATATTCAAGGCATACAACATGATGATTTGATATAAGAATACATTGTATAATGACAATCACAAATAAGTAACACATCTAAAACTACTCATCATGTACAACAGTTCCCCAGAATTTGTCTCTCTAATAATTGAAAGTTTGTGTCCTGTGATGAACATCTTTCCACTGAGGGTGTGTGTGTGTGTGTGTGTGTGTGTGTGTGTGTGTGTGTGTAATATATTCTGGAGGATTTTCTCAGGCCTCTTGCAACCAATAATTTTTCTTTAGCTAACCTAATATACTATTTAACCTACTGAGTGTTTAATTTTTATTAACTACATTTTCATTTCAACAAATTATATTTTGGTTAATACTTGCTTGTGGTTTCTTAATTTTGATTATTTTATTTTATTCATACTTGCCATTCTTTTCTTTAATTTTTTTTTTTTTTTTTTTGAGAAAGCAGGATTTATTGAGAGGACAGGAAAGTTCCCACAGCAGGAGGGAACCCAAAGGGATTGCCCTCCTTAATCATTTTTAAATTTCTTACTTTAGTCTTTTGGGGTATTGTTTTTATTTACAGCTCTTAAGGTGCTTATTCTCTATGTACAGGCATTTGATGACCTTTATAGTTAAAAGTTTTCTTATCTGGTTTGCATTTTTAATTGTGATCTCTTCTTTGGTGAAGATTTTGTTTGTTTGTTTTCCTGTTGGCATTCAATGTCCTCTGGGTTGTGAAAAATGTCCCCATGGCATTTAAAAATTTTTTCATGCCCTGCTCATGCCAATTGCACTGGAAGAACTTTATTCTTATTTTGTAGGCTTTCAGTAACCAAACCATGAAGGCAATAAAAGTTTACATCCCATATCAAAGCATGATGCCAGCCTAGGTTTTTTAATTCTTAAGAGTGGATTGAAAATGGCCCACAAATTCTTTATGAACTCCCTTTCCAAGATGGGGATTTATTTTTCCTTTCCTGTGAGTCTGGGCTGGCCTGTGACTGCTTCAACCAATAAAATATGGCTGAAACAACTGGATCATTTCTAGGAGCAAGACATACAAAGGTTTGAAAGCTCCTACTTGTGTAATTTTGGCTGCTCTGAGCTACCATGTAAGAAGTCAGCTATTCTTCTGGAAAGATTATGTGAAGAGATCACATGGACAGGTAGAGGTTCTGAGACTATATGTGTCAGAGCTAAAGAGTGTTAGTGTCCTAGGGCTGCTATAGCAAAGTTCCACAAACTGGGTGGAAATGGAAATCTACTCTTTCATAGTTCTGGAGGATAGAAGTCTAAAAATTAAGGCAGCAACAGGACAACACTCTGAGACTCTTGTTAAATATTTATTTGCTTCTAGCTTCTGGTGGTGGCTATTAATCCTTGGCATTCCTTAGCTTGCATCAGACATCACACCATTCTCTGGCTCTTGTCCCATGGCATACTCTCTCTGAGTCTTTGCTTCTCTTCTTCTTATAAGGCTACCAGTCAGATTGGATTAATGGTCCATCCTACTTCAGCATGACCTGATCTTAATTACATCTGCAATAATCCAGTTTCCAAATAGGGTCACATTCTGGGACACTGGAAGTTATTATTTCAATATACCTTTTGGAGGACACAATTTGATCTATAAAAATATGTTGTTTAACTCCCCAAAATTCATGGCCTCTATGAAATTACATTTCTCATATTCCAACATCCCCCGAAATCTTAATTCATTTCAACATCAAATCTAAGTCCAAAATTTCCATCTAAATATCATCAATTCAAAAAGTCCTAAATATTATCATCTGATAAACATTTATGTATGAGACTTGAATCCATCCTGAGGCAAAATTCCTCTTCATCTGTAGATCTGTGAAAACAGAAGACAAGTTATCTGCTTCTGAATATAGTAGAGGGACAAGCACTAGATAGACATTCCCATTCCAAAATAGAGAAATGGAAGAAAAAACCTAGGTCCCAGAACTCATGCAAGTCCTAAAACCAAAAAGGTAAACTTCTTTAGATTTCATCTCTGTTGCTTGATGCTCTGTTCTCTGGATCCAGTGGAGTGTCAGCCCTGCCCCTTCAGTCCACCAAGGTGACAGCCCCACACATTCTACCCAAGGACATCCCACAGAGAGAGGAGATAGCCAGAAAAAAGCTCGACAGACAGATGGGGGAGGGTCCCCCAGTAAAAATGTAGAGAACTTCCAGCAGGCCTCTTGGGCTGATACATCTTCATTGGTAAACAAGTTCTCTACAAGTCTCTCAAGCTAGAGTTTAAGTACTCACTGCTGGGATAGAAAAACAACCAATCAGGTTACCATTAGGCCCCTAACTCCTGCTGATTGGTTCTTAGTACTGACCAATCAGCCCAGCTAGTGCTGATCAATGAGCTCATGGATAGTACTAGCCACTCCACATGGTCTTAGGGCTATGTAAGCAACAGGTTTCAACTCCAAATTGGCAACCCCGTGGGGCACCCTCACACTCTGGGAGCTTTTCTGTCCTCTCAATAAATCCAACTTTCTCAACTTTTTGGCTGTCCATGTCTCTTGTTCCCTGTGGGCAGGAGACAAGAACCCCAACCTGAAAAGCTTCAGAAGATAAGAACCATGCACCACAGAGGGTGGCTTGCCAGCCAATGGAGCTAGCTGAACCAGGAAAGCTGTTGGCAGAAGGTGAAACTCCAAAGCTGAAACACTTCTGGGGGATGCAAAACTCTCAGAGCTTGGCTTGCCAGCCCCTTAGAGCCAACTCTCCTGGGGCTAAGTTTGCCAGCCCACTGAATCAGCAACATTCTCAGAACTTGGCTCTCCAGCCCATTAGGGCCAACACTCCTAGGGCTGGGCTTGCCAGTCCATGGAGCTGACTCTCTGGGGCTCAGCTGACCAACCCGTTGAGCTGACCCTCTTGAAGCCCAGGCTGACCTGAAAAATCTTATCACCACCAAGCCAGGTTTTTGTATCCTTGGCTTTCTCTTTATTTTGTCCGGTTTCTGTCACTTTCAGCCCAGGCTGGCATTGATTTTGCTGGTATAAAATTCTGAAAATCCGTTACAGTCTTTGATGGATATCAGAGGATTCACATAATCAGATACAAGGGATTTCTATAGGTCTTTCCTAAATAATCACATCTCTATTCCTGGCTTCTTATGAGCTAGTTGATTGGATCCATGAATCACATGCTTGTCTCTTTAGCAAATGGTTGTCCAGTCATGACCCTTGGCTCTGTTTCCAGAGCACAATATCTGGAAAGGCTACAAATTTTTCATATTATCAAGTTCCGGTTCCTTTTGAATTAACAAATTATTTCTTAATTTATCCCTTTCTTATCATACTTTACTAAAAACAATGAGAAACCAGGTTGCACCTTCCATAATTTGCTTGAAAACTTTCTCAACTAAATATGTATCCAAGCGACAGAGCTTGTTCATTGCTTAGAAGTTCTGCTATCTAACAGAAGAACATAATTCAATGAAGTCCTCTGTTCCTTTAAAACAAGGAACACCTTTCCTCCGTTGTCCAATAACACATCCTCATTTTCATTAGAAGCTTCACCAGTGGTACCTTTAACTTTCATATTTTCTCCAACATTTAACTTTTGGTGGTGCATGTATTCCCTAATATGACAGAAGCTTTCTCTACAGTTTTCCTCATTTCATTTTGAATCCTTAGAAGATTCACTTTTAGCATCCGTGACCCTACTGACAGTCTTTTCTAGGCAATATAGGTGTTTACTATCAGGTGCCTCAAAGTACTTCCACGACCCTACCAATTACTCAATTTAAAGCTACTTCTACATTTTTATTTATTGTTACAGCAGTGTCTGTCTTTCCAATGTTAAGATCTTTATTAATTTCCTAGGACAGCAATAACAAAGTGCCACAAACTGAGTGGCTTCAAACAGCAGAAATATATTCTCTGACAGTTCTGAGAACTAGCAGTTTGAAATTAAAGTATTAGCAAGGCTTTGCTCCCTCTGAATTTCTAGAGGAAATCTTTACTTGACTCTTCATGGCTTAGGGGTAGCTCCAGTCCTTGATGTTCCTTAGTTTATGGATGCCTTGCTGCAATTTGTGCTTCTGTCAGCGCGTGACTCTCCACATATGCTTTCTGTGTCCACATTTCCTTCTATTTATTAGGACCTTGATCATTTTGTGCTCAGGACCCCATGATTATAGGAAAGTGATTCCTAATTTGGTTTCTCAGCCTGTGTCCCTAATTTTAGAGAAATCTACCCTGTCTATTAATGCACAATCAGGCAAAGACCATCAGGAACAAACGCATAGTCTGACAAGATCAGATCTATTGGCTCAATGCAGCAAGGTTCCTCTGGAGTTCATACAACTTGCCTTCAAGAAAAATAAGCCAACTTTGCAGCTGGCTTTATCTGTATCTGTTTTCCTAGACTGATTACTTGCAGGATGGTTTTTTTCTCTTTCTCTCTTTCAGTCAGAGATTTTTGCTCTTTTGTGACTAAGATTCAATAATATGGATTGTTTCCAAGCATCCTAATTTTGTCCAAAGATCACTGTATCTGTCAGTTTCTTCATAAATAATGCCTCTTTAGTTATGTTTTCATGGAGGAGTTTTGTTTTATTTTGCCTTTTGTTATTTTTTTGGTTGATTTTGGGTAGAAGTGTGAGGTAGGAAGTGCTATACTCTCCAATACTTCACTCAATTGGCAAAATTATTTTGAGCCACAAGTGTATAAAGTGTAATCTTAGTAAATATTTATTCACCAGAGGATGGTTTTCATAGAATGCAATGTGATAGGATCAGTTAACAACTAAGGTTTAAAAAAAATCTAAACTCTGGAATGAAAAACCTGGTTATTTTATAAATGCATACATGTAATTTTCTATTAACACATACAATTTTGTCTATATATAAATAACACCTGCTAGTGTACATGTCGTCTTGCCCTAAAAGATGCTCCTCAGTCAAAAGTGGAGTTTTAAACAGGAGTGAATTATCAACAGTTATCAGGTACAGAGGAATCTTAAGATGATGGATGCAGATTATTTTAAAGGTTTTTGTGAACCATAAAAGTACAAGATAGAATTTGGTTTTATAAAGCACAATTTCAAGACAATATAATATAATACATTTTTTTTGAGTTGGAGTCTCACTCTGTTGCCCAGACTGGAATGCAGTGGCCGCTCCTGACCACCGCAGCCTCGACCTGCTGGGCTCCGGCGATCCTTCCACCTCAGCCTTCCAAGTAGCTGGAACTACAGGCGCGTGCTACCATGCCAAGCTAATTTTTTGATTTTTTGTAGAGATGAGGTCTCGCCAAGTTGCCCAGGTGGGTCTCGAACCAGCAGGCTCAGGCAATTCACTCACCTCGGCCTCCCAAAATGCTGATTACAGGCTGAGCCACTGATCCCAGCCAATATGATACCTTAATACTAACTCTGAAACTACAGCAGTTTAATTGGAAAAGAGTCTTTAAAATGAAGTGAAATTATGAGTATTTACAAAAAAGGCATAAATAGTTTTAATGCAATTTTCTACTGAAAATTAGAAAATCCATACATCCTCAAAAGCAACAAAACTGCCACTTGCAAAACATTTCCCTTAATTTAAAAACTTGTGAATTTCATTTTCTGGTACATGCATAAAACAAATATTTTTAAAATTTTAATACAACATTTTTTGAACCGGCATCTTGTTTCTGGGAAATGCTGTGGTTGTCACATAGGCAATTATTTGTCACAAAGGCAATTACTGTGAGTGCATTTTACAAGTAACAAATGTAAAGAAGTATATAGTCTGAATGTTCATTTATGCAAAATTAAAATAGCAGTAGTAACAAGCAAAATAATCCTGTCAATTAAATGAAGTTAAGGCCAGTCTGAAGAAGATGCTTAGTGAAGAAAGTGGAAAGAGAAATTTGCTCTTAAAAATAGAACCTCCCCTTTAAAAAAAAAAAAAGGAAAGGAAGAAGAAGAAAAAGAAGCCTATTCTTTGAAAAGAATTGAACTAAACATCGAAAGCCATGACCAACAAGAGAAAGAGTTATAGAAAGATTTTTTTTTTCAATTATGTATTACCAAGACAATTATACATAGCACCAGATATAAGATTTGTTATAATTGCATCACTGGTATGAACTTTTTCAAGTAGAGTTCTAAAATAGTTTTTTATGGGAAAATTTGCTCATATTAGCATATAAGTTCAATTGGAATTCCTTGCTACAGTTTTTTTTTTTAAATAAAAAAATGTTCTTTAAGAATGTAAAGAATTTCAAAGATTTTTAAAGCCTTAAAAATGTGGTAGAGTATAAACTTTATCAAAATACCTCTTATGTCAGTTTAACAACAAAATTATTTCTCAGTTTTAAGCTACTTTAGTTATTTTGTTACCAATATTTAAACAAATCAAATACGGATACTGTAGAGGATATGGGTATCTATTGGAAGAAATTAGAAAGTCCACATGTAGTGGCAGTTAAGGTTAATGTTTAAGAATGGACATATGAGCCGGGCTTGGTGGCTCAGCCTGTAATCCTGCACCTTTGGAAAGCTGAGGTGAGTGGATTGCCTGAGCCCGCGGGTTCGAGACCCACCTGGGCGGCGAGACCTCATCTCTACAATAAATCAAAAAATCAGCCGGGCGTGGTAGTGCATGCCAGTAATTCTGACTACTTGGAAGGCTGAGGCGGAAGGATCGCCGGAGCCTAGCAGGTCGAGGCTGTGGTGGCCAGGAGCGGCCACTGCACTCCAGTCTGGGCGACAGAGTGAGACTCCAACTCAAAAAAAAAAAAAAGAATGGTCATATGTATTATTGATGTATATACTCTATTTGTTTGGAGGGCTCAGGGTCCATTAATGTTGGTTTAATTAAAGAATTTTGGGTATTATCTAAGATTATAACTTTAGTAATAAATCTTGACTGTGAGTAAAATAATTTTTTTGAGTGCTGTGAATCTTTCCTGGGAGTCATTGAACCTAAGAGTGAATTTGGGGATCTTCTGAAGAACAATGGGACTACCGTGTTGTTGGATTCATTATTTATATTTGAAAAGCACATTTTCTGTTATTTTTGAATGAAATAACCCATAAAGATCAGTTTGGGCAAGTCAGTTAATACTTCTGCTAAAGTATTTTATATCCATACACTATTCTGGCTACTCTTTTAGTGAGAGAGGATTGTTGCTGTCACTAACTATAACCATGTGTCTGTTTTTTTGTTTTCTTTTGTTTTGTTTTTTCCATTTTGTCATTTTTCTACCTAATACATTTTGAAGTTCAGTTTTTAGGTGAATACACATTTATGATATATCTTACTAATGAATTGAAATATTGGTCGCTAACAAGTGTCCCTCTCTACTACTGGTACTATCTTTGCTCTGAAATCTATTAATAGTGTGTGCTTTTTATATATTTTCCCATCCTTTTACTTTTAACCAAACTTGTATATTTAAGTGTGTCTCTTGCAAACATGATGATTCTCAAAGGGCTTAATCTCTGTAGAGACAGACCTTCTGAGGATTATCAGGGAGAGTTTGGGGGTTTCCGTTCTGAGCTGAAATGTAATTACAGATCTTCTGGCAGAGTAGTCAACTTTTAGAAAAATGAACCACAAACCATAATTTTCACTCAATGCAGTGAGTAGCTCTAGCTGTAGCCATAACCAGTAGTCAACCTATTTCCTCAATTCAAAGCATTCTTGTTTTCCTACTCTTCTCTGGAAAACAAAACAGTCATAAAATCTGACTCCATTTAAATGGAGAACTAAAGTCAGACTCTCACCTTTCCTCCTCTCTTCAAACATTCCAGGATTCAACGTCAGTCATTCTCCTTGATCATTTTTCAGACAAGAAAAAGAATTGCAGAGAAATTAATTGGCATAACTGAGTTAATAAGCCAAATTACAATGTGCATATTGGGCTCCCGAATCTCCATACAGAGCACTTTCCTTTAAGACCATTACCTTTCTTTTTTACTCTATCTGAAAAAAGATTGAGAGTCCTACTTAAAGCATCCTATTGCCCCACCCCAAGCCTGGAAACACACACACACACACACACACACACACACACACACACACATATACACACCCCTACACACATTCACTCTTATTACTTATTGGACTAAGCAAGAAATATGCAACTATTTGAGTCACTTCAGACATCACCATCACTCTTGGTAAGGTTGATCTTCAAGCTTAGCTTTCGTAATGTGTACTTTAAGATAGAGGAGACATTCAACTTTCAATTTTCCTAATAGTTTATCTTAAGAAAGTCATGACTCAAAATTCTTATCTCAGATAGGCAGATATTTGTGTAGATTTGAGGATTGTCTTCTAATAAAATTAGTGACTGAAGGTTAATATATTCCTAATGTGATAGATGGAATATTTCTTATTGTCATTATTGGGTGGGAGGCACTCGGCTTGTTTGTGTTGAAGATACAACATTAGCAATACATAGTTTCCTTATTCAAAGAATGTAAACTCCAATATTGACATTGTTAATTGTAATTATTTATATAAATAACTATAATTCAAAACGGAAGCCAATGTCTTTGATAGATACATATACACAAAGGCAAACAATGCTAGCAGCATGAGGAATAGCTTTATGTAGAACCCTTATTGGATACTGTTATTCATCCAGTAATCCTGAAAGATACACAGAAAGGAGGTGACTGTTATCCCCACTTTATAAATGAGGACACTAAAGCTCAGAGCATCCAATTGTTTAGCTTACATTCATCCAGCTAAGGGGTAATGGAATCATTTTTCAAATTCAAATGGAGAGGAAAATCTGTATTCTACTTTAGAGTACTGCCTTGTATTTCTAACCAGCTGACTTGAACTACATTATGTTTTAAAAAGTCGTATGATAGCTGTATACTTTGGATAAAAAGGGAATACTTTTATATTTATGATCTTATGTCAATTACTAAGTCCACTCAAACTGTAACATGTGTCATATACCAAAATAATTTTAGAAGTTTCCATTGGTAAATTACACAGGAAGCAAATAGGAATTGTTTCTTCTACAAAGAAACTATAAAATTTTAGTTCCCAGGCAATCTCTGACTCAGAATACCATACTCAAATATATCATTTTGGAAGACTGACATTAGATAAATAATAGCCAGTGTGGGAAGGAATCCCATAGTAGGCAAAAGGCCATGTGACTTATTTTTTACTCTTTTTAAAAATTTTACTTTAGTGCTTTATTTGGAGCTCCTTATTTCAGTTGTATTAAAATGAACCTGGTACTGCTGCTTCATTCTTTCTCATGTGTGGGTGATTATGGGGGAGGATGGCTGTCTGTCAAAAGTAGAAGATGCCCACAGAATATCTAATAATATAAAACTGCCTTTTGCAAAGTGATTGCTTGGGTTTATCTGCCATGCACAGACCGCCTGGTTGATAGTCACTAAAATTTGAATGAGACAATTGTGTTGAAATGTAGTATTGAAAATAAGCCTTTATTCTCAATTATTACTTTAACTGAATTTTCTTAATTCTTCAAAGTAGATACTTGAAAATTAATCACTGATTATATTCAAGACTGCTTATATTCCTCATTAATAGCAAATAAAGCACTTATTTCCTTTGCTACTGGTTTTAAATATCATAAAACTGCATTTGAGTTTGAGTGCTATATGCTTAAATTCTAAGATAAATTTCATTAGCTGTTAATGCATACAGATGTTATTTACATGTATTTTAAAAATTTAACCATATAAACTATGATGATTGTGGCAAAATTATAGATATTCAAAAAATTTTGGAATAATTAATTAAATGTAACTATGGCACTTGTACAGGAAGATGAATGAAGTAATAAATACGTCATCTGACCAAAATCTATGCAGATTTATAAGATTACTAAACTCTTCTCTGTGATTCAAATAGTATATGAAAGGATTAGACAAGTATAATGTAATTAGTAATGAGCACTGTCATCCTGTATCCTTGTTTTAAAAAGTAGGGATTTTAGAAATAATGGTAAATATAATGATTAGCTGAAAATAATTATCAGTGTGATGAATTGCCACAATCTACATTAAAATTTTTATACTTCATTCTTTTTATAAGTTTCACATTTCTCATAAAATAATTCAGTATTTTAAGGAAGTTCATATAGGCATACTGATTTCTTTTTCAGTTTTGAAAATATGTAGAATTAAAGCCTAATTAATACATGGTAGTTATTGAGGTTATTTCATTGACAGAATGAATTTTTAAATACTTGTATTCTCCCTTTATCTACTAGTCTACTAAAATGACTAAGAATATTAAAGGAGATTGCTGTAAAAATCTGCATTAATTTTGCATTAATCACCTTAAGTGTTCACCTGCTGAAAAGATTCATGAAACTAAAACAGTTTATACTCAGGGAAGAGCATTATTACAAATACAACAGCAACAAGAGAAGAATATGCATGTAAAGGGGTCCTAGGCACAGACTTCTCTATTCTCTTACAGCTAGGACTTATAGGACATTCTTTGTCTCCAGTATATGCAGAAGCATCTCCTATAAAGCAGCTTCATATCAGGAAGTCCAAATCTGTCCATTACGGGGGGAGGGGGGGCATCTATTATAGTTAGCTAGTTATGCAGGCATATTCTAGACATATCCAGCTATGTGACCATATGTGGTATGTTTTCCATCAGCAACCAGTTCTTCAATTCTCTAATACCAGCTGGTGGTCCAACAATTCAATTCAGTTCTTACATTATTTGGAGTTAATGCAGATTTACAAATTAGGGACACAGTCCCACAAAATTGTTCTTAGATACCAGCTACAAAAGGGATACCCAAGCTACCCATATTTCTACGCAGCTGGCTACAAATGTAGACATTCTCACAACTCCATCCAGGTTTGATAATTTGCCGGAATGACTTGCAGAATTCAGAAAATGTTATACTTACTATTAGATTTTGTTATAAAGGATACAACTCAGGAACAGCCAAAAGGAAGAAAAGCATAGTACACAGACTTGGGTGGCTCAGAGCTTCCATGCCTTCATTGGGTATACCATCCTCCAAGATATCAGCATGTTTACTAACCTGGAAGCTCTCTGAACCTTTTTAATCAAGAGATGTTATAACCAGTCTGCAATCTTCCCTTTTCTTGGAGGATGAAGTAGGTATAAAACTTTCAATCCCATAGTCACATGAGCAGCTTCTCTGATGACTAGCTCTCATTCTGAAGCTATCTAGAAGCCCTACAACCTAGAGTTATTTCATTAGCTTACAAAAGACACACTTATTTCTCAGTAAACTCCAAGGATTGTAGGAGCTGTGTGCTAGAAACACTGGCCAAAGACCAAATATATATTTTTTTATTATGCTATACCATATTTAACCAATTTATGCCACCAGATCCCATGGAAACCAGGTACAAATCATAAGCCCATTTATTATTACCAAACAATGTTGAGAGACTGGTATGTCCTCCCCCTGAAACAGCTCAGAAATCCACAGATAAGATGTTATTTATATTTAATTGATTATTTTATAACACGGGCCAAGTGTCATTATCATGATCCAGGTAACTCTGAAAATCTGTAGGTCAATCCATAATACAAGATTAACCTGTATTATGCAGGGTCTGTAATAAGACGGCTGAATACAAAGAGTCATTCATTCACTATCATAGATGAAATGTCTTCAGCTAACATAAGAAAGTCCCTCTTTCTTTTTATTCAGCAGATTAAAACTAAAAATACAACTCACAATCAATGTCGGTGACAAAGAACATCAGTGCCATTAACATGTATATTTTTCATGAAGTGTCAACTGGTAGAGTGAATGAGAACAAGGATACCCTGTGAGGTGAAAGTTGGAAGAAAAAAAATTAGGAAAAAAAAAAAAACTGGGTTTAGCATCTCATGCAAACTGAGCAGAAATGTGCCCACATATACATAGAACTCAGCATGTGTTGTGATGAAAGGACAAATAAACAGAGGCACAAAGAATGGGTACTTACATATTTTTCGTGGGCTTAGAGCAAGCTTTGCTACAAATAAAACCCATGGTTTTAAGCAAAATAAGTGTCTGTATATATTATTTGCAGAAGACCCGAAGTCCTCTACTGAAAATGTCTTCAATATTAGTCAGCTTTAGGGCCTAAAATTTCTACCATAATTTTTTTCCTCACCTCTTCCTCCTCTTTTTTCTCCTCTTGCTCTCCTTTTCTTCTGTTTTTTCTTCCTCATTTACCCCATAATATTAAATTTAACTTTTAAATGTTAAACATTACCGGAGAGGTACTCTATTAAGTCAAATTAATAACTAACATCTTAAAATACTTCAATACTTCCCCAAAGACAGCATGAGGATACTAGCTCAGAAAACTCAGGTACAGAAGACACATAGGTCAATACCATAAAATTTCAAAGCGAAAATCTCTTGATGACAGAAAAGCTAGCAGTAACAGATGAGTGTTAAAGACTAATTGTATTTACTTCATTTTATCAAAAACATATTGGATAATTGAAAAATACAATCTTACCCAAATTTGAAAATAATCAAATAGGATGAAATTTTTCAAACCACTGCAATTGTTGGTTTACAATAGGTAGTCCTGTGTAGGGGACACTTTTGGTCACCTCCCTATGTAAATCTGCCCCTGTGATTTTGTTCATGTTTACCCTGTCTTCCAGATGTTTCTGGGATGCCTAGAATAATTTTCAGCCCCAGGGAGTGGATCCTAAATTTATAAACCAGTCTTGGTGATTACCCTTGACAATTGATCTAGGCATACATATGTGATGTAAATTCAGTCAGTGCAAATTGAGTATTAAAACTACTGAAGGAGCCTGGAAAACGTATTCTGATGGTATGTCGACATATGACATCTGGGCATGTTGCAGTCTGGAATCTGGCCTGAAGACAGGCAAATATGATAAGGATTGTAAAGAGGAAAGATGATTATTTCATTGTACCATTGTCTTAATCAGCCTTAGAGTAGCTCTGACAGACCTGCTTGTTATTTGTGAGAATACATTTCTTTACTATTGAAGATACTTTGAGTTGATTTTCTGTTATTTGCAGCCACTGAACTCTATGTTGTCAAATCCTAGGAACCTTTTCAATTATACTTTTACCTAGAATTTACAGAAGCTTTGACAAATTTACTTATTTTCTCATTACTAAAACATTTAATTTCTGTGAAACTAGAGTTTTCTATTTCTTCTCCTTCAATGCTAGACACACTTCTAGATCTCCTGTGTGCGATCACTAAAATTTAGAATTCCTCAATGTTTAGACCTAGGATCTCTTTCTTCTCTTTTTTCCTACACTTCTTCCATACTTGATCTTTGATACTATCTCTAAGACAATTATCCTCAAATGTAAATCTTTGGTACAGACCTGATCTCTGAATTCCAGATATTTCTGGCTACATCATTTAGATATCCTCTGATATTCCTCAGGTCTGTCAAACTGAAAATATCCAAAATTGAGTTACTGATGTTTGCCACTAAACTGTTTCTGTTTTACAGGAACACCAAACAGACTTACATGACTCTTGCAATAATAGGTCACTCAATTCAGACAGTTGAGTCATTCTTTTTTTTTTTCATGATTCTTTTAATTTAATTTAATTTAATTTTAAAGATGTGGGGTACAATTCAGGGTTAGGCATACAAATGTACATTATGCAGGTAACCTTGTTGATGAGGTGTGTCCCTGCCTCCCCTGGCAGTTTCCCTCAACTGCCAATTTCACCACCCCCTTCCCTAGCCATCTCCTACAACTAACTGCCAATCCTTTTCTTATAGTATTATGATCATTGTTTAAGGTCTGCTTATACGTGAGAACATTTGGTACTCTATTCTTTGTTCCTGTGATAGATCACTGAGTATGATAGACTCTAAATTCATCCAAGTTGCTGCAAAGTTCATATGTTTGTCCTTCATTATGACTGCATAATATTCATAATATTCCATTGTGTATATGTACCACATTTTTTTATCCAGTCCAGCTTCGATGAGCAGCATGGTTGGTTACATGTTTTTGCTATTGTGAATAGGGCTACAACAAACATGCATGTGCAGTTATCTTTTTTATAGAATGATTTGCATTCCTCTGGATATATTCCTAGTATGGGGATTGCTGGATCATATGGAAGGTCAATTTCTTGTTCTTTCAGAAATTGCCACACTCTCTTCCAAAGAGGTTGTACTAGTTTGCATTCCCACCAGTAATGTAGAAGTGTTCTTTTTATTCTTGACTCATGTTCCACAACCAATATATATTTCACTCATCTGCTTCTCTCTATTACCATTACAGACTTCTTAGTTGAGGGCAGTAATACTTTTAGTCAATTCAACAGTGTCCTAACTGATATCCCCACTTTTGGTTTCCTATGATCCATCTCCAATGCAACAGCAGAGTATTATTTTGAAAGAGTAAACCTACCCCTTTCTAAAAACCTCTCTCTTCAATGGCATTCCTAGACTTAGACCTAAATTCAAAGGGTTTGAAGGAGCCATGATGACCACATAATCTGGACCAGCTGATCTCTCCAATATTCTCTCATGTGGTCCTCTAGCCCATTCACTATGTTCTTAACACTCTTGGCTTCTTTCATACCTTTGATATGGACAGAATTTTCCTCTTCTAACTATTGCATTGGGTTAATTCCTATTATCTAGATTTCAGCCTGAATATCACCTCAAAGTGATGACTGCTAGAACCACTCCATCCAAATTATATCCTCACATTATGTTCTCCCTCATGAACTGTTCCAATTAATTGTCTAGCACTTATAACACATTTATACAAATATGTATACATACATATGCATATATGCATGTGTATACATAAATCTACGGATATATACACATAGTGTATATATACACACATACAGACAATGGAGATATATCTAATATCTGCATTTCCCCACAGAACATACACTTCAAGATGATAGGTCAATACCTATTTTGTCCATCTGGCACCTAGCACAAAAACTTGGCACCCTATCAAGGAAAAAAGTTCTAGGCAGTTGAGGGAGTCAGAGGCATAAAAATAAGCAAATGAATACAGCGAAGTTTGTAGTATTTAGACTACCATATTGGTCCTAGTAAACAGGGTTGGCTCATGCTAATGCCAATGAGAGATATGCAACTTTCACAATATTTCCATATTGCCTTGTTGATATTAATATTTCTTAGTCTTCAGTTGTGGTTAAATATAGAATGCATTAGAAATCCTGAAGCCAAATAAAATGAGTAATTAATATGGAAATATGAATAGAATAAGTATCTCATGTGGAAAATTTCTTATTCTTTAAATCCACTATGATAACACTACAATTAAGTGCATTGATATTAAGTACTAATTGTGAATTAAGTAAAACTACTAATTCCTATAGATTATTTGAGTGGTGCTACTGAGAAGTAACAGTGGAGTGGAAATATTATAACACTTACAGTCTATCAGAGCTAAATTTCAAACTGAGTTCTGATAATTACAATTATGGATTTGGGTAAAGTTATCTATCTTTTTGCATGTTTTCTTATTTATATAAATCGGGATGCACTTACTTCTGTTGGAGTTTTTAATAGGGTTTATAATAGGATGTATGTGATAGCAAATTTCTCAGGTCCAAGCACTGTATCAGGAGTCACAATGCTGTGCATGATCGAAAAGTTAGTGATGTAATTTTATTGTATTTTGTAATATAATCTTTTAATGCAGAAGACAACGTATGCGATGTTTTCAAGAGAGGTAGAGATAGTGACTTAAGACTCACTCATGTGGACATGAATTCTCAGTTAAAGAGTGAAAAGTCAAGAAAGAAAGATGGAGAATTTATGGCTAACTTAGTTTCAAATATGATTCTATTGATTCATTTATTGAAAAAAATGTTTGGCCCACACGTATAAAAATCAATGCATACATCAATAGTTTGTCCAACTTTATATTCTATTATATGGTTACTTTTTATTACACTGCAATATACATGAAACAATGTTTTGCTTCTATTGCTATGGCCTAATGAGCCATATAGATGCTAAGTCATGCTCAAATCTATCAGCAAGTTGCTTTACTACCAAAGAATAATGCAATAATTCATCAATGCATAAACAAGAATTACAATGCCCTGGAAAGTTAAGTTTAAAAGACCACAGCTGAACAGTCAAGACTTTACATACTGAAGAGCCATGTGAAAAGTGATCTTTTGTATCTGGTTTAAATCCTTGTTCTATCTTTGAAATAAAACAGCAATAATTTACCCTTTAACAATTCTGATGTTTTTTATTATCTACGGATAAATTTTGAAGTTATCAGCAGAAGGAATACTATCTATAATATCTATGCAAAGAGAAGTATAAAAATTTAAATATATACATTCATTTGTTTTTCTACCCATACTCTATCACATACATCATTTATGAACCACACAGATGTTATTAAATGGATTATCGACAAGGGTAAAAACAAACAAAATACTTCCTATTCTTACCTATCCCTCAGTTCAGTAATGAGACCTCTAACTCCAAATCTCAAAAACGACTTCAAATTACCTAAATTTATCAAGTCCTGTATCAACCATGCTTATAATAAGTTTTCCACACCCCAATTTTCACCTCCAATAATACTCTCTAGAAAAATTATCCTTTAAAAATTCTAACTATTTTGTTTGCTTGCTTCTCTGTAAAATTTTAGCCTTGGAAAGTAAATCTTTATTTTGATAACTTTACAAAGTCTAAGGTAAATCCTATTAACTATAAAAGGATATGAATCTCCCCTACCCAATTCTGCTGCAGTACATTTTATCTTTGGGATTTTTTTTCTTTTTTAGAGGTCTCTATATGAACTTTTTCTTTTTCCTCATAAAACAAAATTTAAAAATTGACTTCCTCATAAATGATTCATGTAATGCACTTTCATTATATAAACGGGAAAAATGCAAACATATACACAGAAAAAATATCCAAATAAATATGTGCCTAATGATATATAAGCTAAATATTTGTATGTAAATCTTATCATGCCTTGATACAAACTTGTATTCTGAGTAACCAATTGGAATTTTATGATTATACAGCAACTTGATATACTACTTAAGCTAGTCACTGCAAACTTTAAAACATTTGTTGATTTTGTTCTAACCTATATAACATACTCTTAATGTTTGACCTTTCTTAAACATAGTTTTGATTGTAATATAACCTCCCCTCACCCCCCTCTCATTTAAGCACATTATTCAAAATGTGTTTGTTTTGAGGGGAGGAGGATAATAGAGTATTGGAAATACACAACAAGAAGGAGATCACCATGAGAAAGATAATAACTAAATGCTATCAGGTGCAAAATTACATACGAATATGCTGCCTCTGCTTGTCACAAACATTTCACAAAGCCACAAAATCCTTCTTTACACAGATCACGTTGGAAGCTCAGTTGGATGTAAGTAAGAGTTAGCTACAGCTCAACAAACACTTCATCACATTAACTGATTGCATTTAAATTGTTTTTAGGTAATTCAAGGAACAGATTATTTGCAGACGCTGTGGGAATAACAACACTTTCCCTCAACAACATTTCAGGTTACTCCATTCGTCTGTTTCTAAAGTTAACTGCCTTCCATTTCCAGTGTGAAATTTTTAACAAAGTCTGATTTGCTGTTGAAGGTTTGTATGATGTTACATAATTCCACCTAACACTCTACCCAGGAAAAAGACCTGAATGCAAACCTCAACTTTACCAACAGTAGCTCTGAGTCAGGCAATATACCTGTGAATTACAGATACCAAAACTAGTTCCATAGTCTCCTTCCTCTCATTTTTCAAAATAGTCTTTAAAAATTCTGGAATTATAACTATGTATTTTGTATTTGCCCTCGGGACTAAATGGCTTCTGGAAAGCAAACTGGAAAATATCTCAGGAATATTTCTACTCTTCCTACTCAAATAATTTAAGAGATGCATATTAAATTAGCAGCAGAAAAGCCCCTAAAAGAAGAAAGCAGATGAAGTTTGTCTTTGTTGCTTCATGAAACATGTTTGGGTCTATTATGATGCCATCTGGTATGAGGAACCATTTCTCAATGATCCCCATAAAATAAGAAATCAGATTAAAGTAATAGATTCCGCAGGAAAAGTAGGCGTAACATTGTCAAATAAATTTGTGGTATGCTAGTACATCTGTGTTAAATAAAACTAAGCAGTTTTTCTTATAAGACTTCTCAAGGCTTTCTGTATATCACTTGAATTATAAACCCCTCTAGAATGAGAGGGTACATACACAGTATCTCAAAGCAGATGAAAGAGGAAATATACGGACTACAAACTAAGACAAATTTGGGCACAGATGTAGGTTGTTCTACCTGTTTGGGTAATGAAAATATTTCTGAGGCTCAGTTTCCTCCTCTGCTGAATATGATATAGTTGATGAGACATCCTCCAGAGACAGACACCAATGCTTCAATCCTAGGGCTGTCACTTATTCACTGTGAGGTCTTCAGCAAGTTAAAATAAGCTCTCTGTATCATGGAGCTGGCTCCCTTTCCCCTTTGTCCCATGAGTGGAAGCTTCCTGAAGTTTTCACCAGAAGTAGATGCGGGTACCATGCGTCTTATACAGCCTGCAGAACCATAAGTCAAGTAAACTTCTTTATAAATTAATCAGTCTCAGATAGTATTTATAGCAAGACAAATGGACTATGACACCTAGGAACTCAGAACCTTTGTTCTGCTACCTTGTCCTTCTACATTTTGCTTTCTTACCTGGAACTAGATCACAATCTAAATTTTGTTTACCTTCTGGAACAATTTTTCATGATATTTTCTAAACTGTCCACTTTATATTGTCAACAATTGGTATGTAGATAAACTAAATCCTATCAGTAGTAATGAACTCTACTGATTCATTCCTCAAATTCACATACCATTAAGAACACCTCTAACTGGCAGCAATAATGTAAGCAAAATTAAACATTGCACTAGCCAAAAGAGTATATGGGACTCTCCAGCAAGCTACCAACTATGTTTTGTGAGTGTAATCTTGCCCTTCATCTTTCATCTCATGCTTCCTTCTGAGAGTGGGAGAATTATGTATATCTGGTCTTGTTAGAGGAAAAAGCTATGGAATAAGAGTAAAGCATGTGGATTCTGTTTTGGCTCCACATCTTCAGGTTTCAGTTCTTATCTCTGTCACAACGAAGAATCAAACCAAACCTAGCTGTCAAATTGAATAAATACCTATATACAGTGGACAGAGTAAAATGAGAGGTTTCTATTACTGACAGTACAAATTTTTTTAGTGGAAAACTGCCAAGGAAGGAGGGGGGTGGGATTGGCAGTAGTAGGAAATGCCAGGGGTGGGAGGGGGGCACACCTCATCAACAAGGGTATCTGCATGATGAATATTTGTATACCTAACCCTGAATTGTACCCCCATCTTTGAAATTAAAGATTAAAAAAAAGAAAAAGAAAACATTTAACTAAACTACATCACATCCATTTTAAACCTGCTGAAGTCTAGCTTCCACATCACTTAATCTACTTTTTTATCCTTGTTATTGATACTTCCTCATTTTCAAATCAAAGTTTGATTCAACCCTTTGTGTTATGTTTAATTTCAAAAATTCTGGTTTATGTATTTATTTATTATTAATGCATACTATTTGTATACATTCTTGGGGCCCAATATGATGTTTTTGTTTGTGTTTGAGTCAGTGTTTCACTCTGTCACCCAGGCTAGAACGCATTGCATGATCACGGCTCACAGTAGCCTCAACCTCCTGGGTTGAGTAATTCTTCTGCCTCAGCCTTCCAAATAGCTGAAAACCACAGGTGTGTGCCACCACATCCAATTAACTTCTTTATTTTTTGTAGAGACCATGTCTTCCTATGTTGAACTCCTGGGCTCAAATAATCCTCCCACCTGTGCTTCCCAAAGTTCAGGGATTACAGGCATGAGTCACCACACCTCACCCAATGTGATTTTTTTAGATCAAAACCTCAACATTGCGAGGTTTTGATCTCTACACACAGAAAAAAAAACAATAGCTGAGTGTGTTTAATATTTTTAATTTCTAAGGAAAATAGACATGTAGACTAATAATTACAATAGTTGTAAGAGCTGTATCCAAGGAAAAACTAATGTTTTGCCATTCAATACGATGTTTACTCTAGATTTTTAGTGGAAATTCTCTATCAGATAAATATTTATTTCTAGTGTGTCAACAGTTTTATGATCATTGAATATTGAATTTTGTCTAATGCTTTTTATCATCTATTTAGATGATCGTATGATGTTTCTGTTAATGTGACAAATTTTCTTAATTAATTTAAAAATTAAAAAAAAATAGTATGTGTCTATAGTCCCAGCTACTTGGGAGGCTGAGGGAAAAAGATTGGCTGAGCCCAGAAGGTCAAGGCTGCAGTGAGCCATGATGGCACCACTACACTCCAGGCTGGGTGACAGAGTGAGACCCAGACTCAAAAAACAAATAAACAGAAATCATACTGTACCCACAAATGTATGTACACACACACCAATGTGATATGATTAATCAAGTAGACAAATTATTGACTGATTAAGAAGTTTGACCATGAGTGAGAGGAGAATGAGATAGAGAGAGAGAGAGAGAAAGAGAGAGAGAGAGAGAGAGAGAGAGAGAGAGAGAGAGAGAGAGAGAGAAAGTAACAAAACATACCAGGAGAAGGTTCAGATTCTACAGGTATTTAAAAGAAAACAAATCACAGAATATTACAAGCAATTTTATGACAAAAGATTTGAAATTATGGATGAAATTTAAAAATTTTTAAAGATCAAAAAAGCTCTTCATAGTGGAAAAAACCTTTTGAATATTTATTTAAAGTTATCAATATCTATAATTAATACTCCCCATACACAGATACCCACACATACATAAAACTGCAAGCTCAGATGACTTCATTGATACATTCTTCCAAATATTTAATTATAAGCAATGTATTTCAGAATGAAAAGTTCAAATAAAAAGGATATTTCCAGCCGGGCTCGGTGGCTCAGCCTGTAATCCCGCGCTTTGGGAGACTGAGGTGAGTGGATTGCCTGAGCTTGCGGTTTCGAGACCCCCCTGGGCAATTTGGCGAGCCTTCATCTCTATAATAAATCAAAAAATTAGCCGGGCGTGGTAGCGCGCGCCTGTAGCTCCAGCTACTTGGAAGGCTGAGGCGGAAGAATCGCCGGCGTCCGGCAGATCAAGGTTGCGGTGGCCGGAAGCGGCCAGCCTGGGTAACAAAGTGAGACTCCAACTCCAAAAAAAAAAAAAAAAAAAAGGACATTTCCTAAAATGTTGAATAAAGCCAGGATAAAAAATATTTCAAAACTCGATTAAGATATTAGAATAAATTAAGATATTAGAAAATTATGGACTAATTTAATTTTTGAATGCAGATGCAAAATTCTACAAAGTATTAAAACCAAACATAGGGATTACAAAAGATGATACAATATTACTTAGTTGGGTTTCTTTCAGAAGTTAAAGACTGCTTTGACATTTTTAATTAATTAATAAGATGTACCATATTAACAGAAACATCATGTGATCATCTAAATAGATGATAAAAAGCATTACAAAGTTCAGTATTCAATGATCATAAAATTATTGACACACTAGAAATAAATAGTAAACTGATAGAAGATTCCTATTACAAATCTAGAGTGAACATCATATTTAATGGTAAAACACTAGCTTTTCCTTGGATACAGCTCTTACAACTATTGTAATAGTCTACAAGTCTATCTTTCCCTTGAAATAAATAATACATAATTATCTAAGCATTATGAAAGCACAATGCTCGGCACATAATAGTACTTCATACATATTATCAAATTAAATTGTCTGCCTGTTGATTAGTTGGCAAACACAGCTTCAGTTATCAACAGATAAAACAGCTTGTTTATGCACATCCATCAGTTGTATTGTGCTTGGGAAGAAAGAGCTGGAGAGGGAAGTTAACTAAAAGTTTTACATAAGCCAAACATTAAATTCACACTGTACAATAATTGGAAGTAAGGGCAACCTTTTCTAGTTCACATGGTCAAAACAAATTCATTATAATAATAGTTTCCTAAAAAAGATTTGCAGTACAATGAGCGAACTTGAAGAGATTTCAAGTAGGGTGGAATTTTAACACTATCTATTGATAGAATTAATAGACAGAGTGACACAGAGATCAGGTGAATAAACATGTTAAGATAAATTGTTTCACTTTGGGAAATTCAAATTTTGAGTTTATATTACAATTAAAAATTTTTCATTCTTGAATCTAGTAAAATGACCTAGAACCCAGGGTTTTTAAAAAAATCAAATAATTTTGCAGCATTCTCTTCCTCTTTCTTATGTTTAAATATATATTTATAGAGCCGGGCTCAGTGGCTCAGCCTGTAATCCCGCGCCTTTGGGAGGCTGAGGTGAGTGGATTGCCTGAGCCCGCGGGTTCGAGACCCGCCTGGGCAGCGAGACCTCATCTCAACAATAAATCAAAAAATCAGCCGGGCGTGGTAGCGCATGCCTATAGTTCTGGCTACTTGGAAGGCTGAGGCGGAAGGATCACCGGAGCCCAGAAGGTCGAGGCTACAGTGACCGGGAGCGGCCACTGCACTCCAGTCTGGGCGACAAAGTGAGACTCCAACTCAAAATAAATAAATAAATAATTATATATATACATATATATATATATGTATATATATATAACTTAATGTGTATGTATATAATAAGGATATTTTTGAGGAGAAATATATTTTCATATTTATTTACATTTATGTAAAATTTATATTTATACTTTATATTATATATCATTAACTTAGTAGATCATTTAATAATGCTTATGAAGACACATCTCTTATGGTATAGCAGGGGACATTTTAACCAGGAATATTCAAATAGTGGATAGAATAGATTGTATTAGCATTATTTCTCACTTTTTCAAATATTAATGAAGCTGAAGAGATGTCTAGAAACATTGATGATAGCTAGATGGATGGACGGATGGATGGATGGAAGAATAGATGAACGAGTGAATGTTAAAAGTACTCACACTGTTCAAAAGTTTTTGTCTTATGTTAAAAGGTAAAGAAAAAAACGCATAAAGATATATTTTTAATTGTTAAATAAATAATTGGGTCAGGCACGGAAGCTCAGCCTGTAATCCCAGAACTTTGGGAGGCTGAGACGAGAGTGTTGCCTGAGCCTGTGGGTTTGAGATCAGCCCTGGCAACTTGGTGAGACCTTGTCTCTATAATAAATCACAAAAATTGGCCGGTGTGGTGGCGTATGTCTGTAGTTCCAGCTACTTGGAAGGCTGAGAGGAGCCTGGATGACAAGAGTGAGACAGAAAGAAAGAAAAAGAAAGAGAGAGAGAGAGAGAGAGAGAGAGAGAGAGAGAGAGAGAGAGAGAGAGAGAGAGAGAGAAAGAAAGAAAGGAAGGGGAATAAATTAATGCAAAATAAGTTTATCTCAACGCATTTGATATATCAACTACAATACAAAAAGCAGGGCTAATTAAGCAATGTCCTTTTACGTAGAAGACTAACCACTCCTGGTTGTTATTGTTTTTCTAATCTGTTTTCTGGTTGGATTCCTAGTATAACCAAGAAATTAAATTCCTAATTATATTTCATTTTAATTAATTTAAATCCAAACAGCCACTCATGACTATTTTAATAGTTACAGTATTGAACAGCACAAGACTGAGTCATTAATATTCTGCCCCAAAGCAAGCTACCTTAATATCATACACTATTCAGTCTAGAAAGGCAACACACTATATTTAGAAAGATGCCCAAGTCTGACTTCTTACTTCCTCCCCAATGTTAGGTGTCTTCTTTAATCTGTTATTTTCTTCTCTTGACATTGTTTCTTAATGAAAAACAATGAATTATGTATACAAATTTACAGCAACTTAGATGACAGGAGAAGTTATTTAAAACGTGTGACCATGCCTCCTGAAATCGTTTCTAACCTTTACATTTGGAGAACAAGCTAGGAGATGGCATTTGCAAAGGTTTCTGAGGATGTTACTAACATAAACTATTTAAGATTTGCTCTGTGCAATATTTAATAAAAAGAGACTTTTCTCCTACTTGCAGAAAGAAAAAATTGGTCTTATTTGCAGTATGAATAAAAAAGCAGGTCTCAAGTCTGTGTCCTATGATCTCACTTCGCAAAAATAAACAGTCCTTCACACTGAGTCTCTCTCTCCTGACACTGTGAGGTTGAACCAGCCACATATGGCCTCTTCCTATTTGCTACTTGGTCTAATACTAAAATTCAGTAGTTGCAGCCACAGAAGCTGGAGAAAAATATCACTATTTTGTTCTCTGTTCCTGAATCCATGGGCCTTCCTTCTTTTCACTTTGCCTGCTATTGCTAAGTCCACAGAGTCACCACAAACTTGGCTGGGATATGAGAGAACTGAGGTACCCAAATGGCAAATGGGCAAGGTGAATCTCATGTACAATTGTTCATTCTCTATTCATCTGTTGTTTGATATTTGGAGGGTAATATACAGCACGATTGTTCATTGTGCAGGCCATGGAGTCAGACAGAAGTGTCCTCAGGTCTGGATAGTTATTATGACTTTGGGCAAGTTATTTAACCTTTGTGTGTCTAAGTTTTCCCATCAGTAAAATTAAGATATTAAAGCTTCCTCAGAAAGTGATCATTAGGACAATTTAAATAACACATATGAATTTGTTATCCTATTCCTGGCATAGAATCCCCAAATAACAGCTACTAAATTTTTGAAAAGGACAAAATTAATAAGTGTAGGTGTAACTTAGTAACAATTATCTTAAGTATTCATTACCCAATTATATTTCACTGCTTAATTCCCTGCTTAATTCTGTTCTTTATTAAAATTGTAAGCCAGCCGGGTTCGGTGCTCAGCCTGTAATCCCACGCCTTGGGAGGCTGAGGTGAGTGGATTGCCTGAGCCCATGGGTTCAAGACCCGCCTGGGCAACTTGGTGAGACCTCATCTCTACAATAAATAAAAAAATTAGCCAGATGTGGTAGCGTGTGCCTGTAGTTCCAGCTACTTGGAAGTCTGAGGCAGAAGGATCCTGGAGCCCAGCAAGTCGAGGCTGCGGTGGCTGGGAGCGGCCACTGCACTCCAGTCTGGGTGACAGAGTGAGACTCCAACCCAACTAAAAAAAACCCAAAAAACAAAACTAAAATAAAATTGTAAGCCATTTATGAGGGCACTGAATATGCCAGTTGCCTAATTTTGAAAAATGAATATTACCCTTAGAAAATAATCTTGTCAAGAATTTAATCACATTATGCTTCCGTTGTACTTAGAGTGTCTTTATCAAGTATATTAAGATGTAAGGCTTAGAGAACTTTACATATGATATTCAATTATCCGATTATTTTTACAAATAGAAACTGTATATTTAAGGTATACAACTTGATGTTTTGATATAGGGTGTACACATTGTGAAATGATCGCCATAATCAAGATAACGAACATATCCATGAACTCAGATACCATTTTCTTCTCTTCTTTATTTGTGGTGAGAACACTTAAGATTACTCTCTTAGAAAATTTCAGGTATATAATACTATACTTATAGTTATATAGTTATTATATAGTTATGTAGTTATTGTTAACTATAGTACACCATGCTATACACTAGAGTTCCAGAGCTCACTCAACATGTATAACTGTAGAATCATTATTAGCAAAAAGACAAAAGATAAGTGCTAGTGAGGATGTGAAAAAAAGGGAAACTTTTGTACAATACTGATGAGAACATAAATTGATACAGTCATTAAGGAAAACAGTATAGAAATTATCTCAATATATTTAAGAAATAGAAATATCATATAATCCAGCAATTGTTCTTCTGGCTGTACATCAAAAGAAAATTAAATCTGTACCTTAAAGAGATATCTATGTCCTCATGTTCATTTCAACATTATTCACAATAGCCAAGACACGAAAACAACCTAAATGTTCATCAAAGGATAGATGGATAAAGAAATTGTTATATACATATAAATACACACTCACACAATAGAATTATCCAGTCTTTAAAACAATGAATTCTCCTATTTGCAACAACATGATGAACCTTGAGGACATTATGCTAATTGAAGTAAGCCAGACATAGAAAGACAAATATTACATGATCTCACTTGAATGTGGAATCTAAAATAGTCAAATTCACAGAAGCAGTGAGTAAAATGATGGTTTTCAGAAGTGTGGTGAGAGGGAAATGAAGAGATGTTGCTCAAAGGCTAACAAGTTTCAGATATGCAAGATGTAAGCCATTTAAAAATAAATAGCTGTGAGTGGACAGTGTTAGCGGAATGAATATACTCTACCCATTTTATACTCATGACATAATGTGCTGTGTGTGATGAGTGTGAGAGACTGGTAGTGGCAGGCAAGTACATGCGTAGGTAGCTTTGGCAGGTATGAAGATGTACAAGAAGCTCTGGGGCATCTTTCTATGAAATGTTTGATTTGGTGATGCAGCCAGTTGAGATCACTAGGGATAATTTCATAGAGTATCTGCATTTTTTGGTTCCCTGATCCTAGCAGCAGCTACTTTAGCTTTTGGTTTCCCCAACTTTCCTATCGTTATATAAATCTCTAATTGTTTTACATTAAATTCCCTTCTGCTTAAGATATTTACTGCACTTTTGGTTTCCCTGTCTTTTACATTGAAGCAACACCTCAAGCTTAACATCTCCACAACCTCACTAATTCTTTTTTCTTTCAAGTGTACCAGAATTTCTCTACTCAGTGAAGCATTTATTAGTCATTAGAGTAATTTTGTGCCCTCCCTTTTCTGAAATCAGTGTACAGGTCTTATGCATTTCACAATATTGACATATCTTAAATCAAATATCTTCTTTCTGTTTCTGTACTTACTGCCTTACTATGAACTCTTCCCATCCCCCTACTAGTGTGATTCTTACAGTCTCCTAAGAGGACCTTGTTCTGCCTCCATTTATGACCCCTCCAAAGCACTCAAGTGATCTTTGTATAGTGCAACCCAGAGGATACCACTCCTTTGTTTGGAGGCCTGCAGGAATTTCCATTGTGTATATTATAAAGCCAAACTCTTAACCACAGCATACAAAACTATGCATGTTCTGGCCCTTCTTTCTGTCCAGTCTCACCTTTGCTGTGTCTTTTCTTCTCACAGTTTTCCAGCTTTGCAAAACTACCTAGAGATCCCCCAACATTCCATGCTACTTTTGGATGCATGCAACACAAACCCACTCAAAGCATTTAGAGCCAAAAACGGAAAGAGTTGATTACAATAAAGGTGTGAATAGCTCATAGATTCTGACATGGGTTAGAAGTATAAATCATGCCATAAAGAGTACAGCTCTAAAATAGAAAGTCTTAATTAAGTTGGCATATTTACATATGGTCTCTAATTTCTGTCTGAGTCTGCTCCATTTTTTTCATTTTCTTGACATGGTTTCTTTACTCAGCTCATCTTGTACATAGAACAACATGCCCACCATTTGGAGCTCTATACAAAGTCCTCTTAGCCCCACAACCCATGGCCAATTAATTATTTTGTTCTACGTCACTGAGGTAAAAATCTAGCTCAATACATCTCTATTTGACAAAGTCTTATGTCATAGTCAGGCCATGTGTTAATTTTCTTGCATCTTTTTTTTCCCATTCATCTTGCTCCCAGCATCTTCCTCTATACAGAAAAACAATGCTACATTGTTTCCCTTGGTATGGGGTGAGAAAGGGGGAGCTTTAGCAGCTTAAGCTATAAGTGACAAGTAGGTAAGGCAGGCACGTTGACAAACATGTCCTGGAGATACTCAAAGCTTCTTTGTGTTTACCTGGAATATGCTTTTCTCCTCCTTGTCTGCCATGAGACTCATCCATCTTTTATAATGGTCTATGCTTCTTGAGAACGAGGATGTTTGTTTTGCCTGTTGCATCATCTCCTGCCTGGAAAATACTAGGCAATCTATAAACTGTTGTTAAATTAGTGAATAAATATCTTTCCCTATGAGGTACAGCCTGTGTCTGCCAAAAAAAAAAAAAATGACTACTCTTTCCCTTACACCCTGTTATAATGCCCTCTTTGCAGAACCTTTTGGAAACTAAAATACTGATGTATTTATTTGATTCCATCACTTTACTAGATTGTATATTCCCTGAGGAAGCACCTTGAGAAAACATTATGATTTACTAATTTCTAATAATATTTCTAACCCAATGTAAATGCTGAAAAATGTCTGATGAATGAATGACTGAATAAATGGGCAGCATTAACAAGCCCTTCACACTCATAATATCTTTTTTGTTCCTCTCCTTTGAAAGCACAATTTTTTTTTTTTTTGAGTTGGAGTCTCACTCTGTCGCCCAGACTGGAGTGCAGTGGCTGCTCCCGGCCACCGCAGCCTCGATCCTTCAGCCTCAGCTTTCCGAGTAGCTGGAACTACAAGTGCACGCTACCACGCCCGGCTAATTTTTTACTTATTGTAGAGATGAAGGCTCACCAAGTTGCCCAGGTGGGTCTCGAACCCGTGGGCTCCAGCAATTCACTCACCTCAGCCTTCCAAGGCGCGGGATTACAGACTGAGCCACCGAGCCCGGCTGAGAGCACAATTTTATGTGAGGTTATGTGGTTTGCCAGAAAGCAGAAATAAATAAAGCTGCACAAGCCTTGTCACTGTGAACAGTATGCCTTACCCTGAAGGCAAAAACATTTTTCAGCCCATCACCCTGTCTTACTTTGCTGACCCTTCACTGGAGAAACTGGTCTTCATATAGCCACTCTGTGAAGCACACCTGGGGAACTTTGCTAAAGGTATTGACATGGAATTTTGATTTTTCCCGATGACACAATTATAAAACAACTCTCTGTGGAATATACTAGTTGGCTCTGTTTTAATATCCTTTTTTCACGACATACACAATTCTTTTGTTTGAAGATCATGTAAAGGGTAGAAAATACCAAAAATAATCAGATGCATTGTTCTTATATTTCCTTAATGAACTCTGCTATATGTTTTTTTCTTTTTCAGTAAATTGTAAGTAAGATACAGTTTGGAAAATAATTATAAAAGGAAGCACCTGTGCAAGTAAGGCAATGGTAAATAATAACTTTAGTGTGTGACCATCTGTTAGAGTTAATTTCCATCAAGGCTTTCTTCCTTAATAATTCATTTCTATAGTCAATGAAAAGCAGAACTTTTGGACTTTGAATAGTGGCAATTTTTTTGTAGATTTGCCAAGTGGTGTCCATAACTAATTCATTTCAAGATATAGTTGTATTTTTTTTAAAAAAAATTCTCTGTGGAATAAACTAAAAACTGAAATCCTCTAAGTTCTTATTCTTTAAAATTAATCCTAGTGAATACTAAGCTTTTAAATAACTCTTTTTAACAGCATGTAGGGTTGCCTAAAATTTTGGAGTTTGCCTAATGTTATTAGAGTTGCCTCAAAGTTTTCAATAAAATAGATTATGATAATCAAAAGGAGTATTTTTGAAAAGTATCTTAAAAAGCACCACTAATTTGCCTATGTTAATGCAGAGTTATTTTAAATGTCCAATACAGACACAAATTCTCTACAACAGCATTAATTGCAATGAAAGCACTCAAATGTGTACTTTTTGTTTTATCTCTTCCGCTCTCATGTGACAGTGAAGTGGCTAGCTGCTCTCCAAGGTAGCCTACTACATCCACAGTTAATTAACTGCAGTAGTTATCTACAGAGCTTTCTGTACAATTAGAAAGTATGAGGTATCACAAATGAAATTTGCTTCATCTTTTGAGGTGTGTAGGTATATTATATTCAGTTAACATACATAAGTAGTTAACATACATAGGTAATTTCACAAGTAACTATCTTATGGTAAGTACACTCTATGATCATAATATTCTAGAGTTATGGGAGTGAGATAGGAAGGAGGTTGACAACAAGTCGCTTGAACTTTCCTTTATAACAATAGTCACACTCATCACATTTTTCTTTTGAAAGTGGTGTACATTTGTAAACAACATATAAATCAGAGTGAAAAGAGAATAGCCTGGAGCAGGCAGTAAAATCACAATTCAGCTGTTCCCTTTTAATTTCAAGGGAATCCTAGAGAGAATCTGTAGTTGAAGCAATGCTCCACCACTACCTTCAGAAGCATCTACACACACACACACACACACAAACACACACACACACACACAAACACACACACACACACACACAAGCACACACACATACGCACTCACACACACACGAACGGCTACTCCCAAAGCTGGAATTTCCTTATTCACCACTCCAAATTCAGACCATAAAAATAAACTGAAAAAGTGAGGTTCCCCTTACTAGCCACCTAATCATAAGCAAATATCTCAGGCTCTTTCTAATGTGCTAAAGGTTGAATGAAAGGAAAAAAAGCTTCAAAAGAGATAATTAAAATCATGGGGAAAAGAATCATCACAATCGAATTAGACAACTTGTCTCCCTTTCTGGACAGAATATTAATCGTAATGAGTAGACAAACCTGTTGCTGGCTTAAATGATAGAGATGAGAAAGACAGTAATAGGAAAGGAGAGAAGAATGGGTATGGGGTAATTTAAAAATAAAATTGTCCATTTAATAGCATTAAAGAAAAAATTGTCCTTTCAGAGCCCCAATACCCAACTACCCACTGCTTTACTGAATTTAGTGAAATGTTCTTGAAAAACAATATGAGAAAATGGCACGATACTTGTACCTTGTTTTAATTATGAATAATCTTAGGAAAACATGTGTTATAGTTTCTTATTTAATACTGTTTGAAAAGCAAAAATTTACTAATAAATGTTACATAAAAATTTAGCCACAAATAGGCTGGGCTAGGTGGCTCAGCCTGTAATCCCAGCAATTGGGGAGGCCGAGGTGATTGTGAGCCCGCAGGTTCGAGACCAGCCTGGGCAATTTGGCGAGACCTCGTCTACAATCAATCAAAAAAATTAGCCAGGCATAGTAGCACACGCCTGTAATTCCGGCTACTTAGAAGGCTGAGGCAGAAGGATCGCCGGAGCCCAGCAGGTTGGCGCTGGGGTGGAGGTGAGTGTGCCACTGTACTCCAGCCTAGGCGACAGAGTGAAACTCCGACTCAAAAAAAAAAAAAAAAGCCATAAATAATAAACAATTTATCAAATTGCATAGGCAGTATTTTTCCACTGACATCTTAGCTTAAAAACTTTTTTCAACCAGCATTCAGCTTAGAGATAGTCCTTGGAAGGTTATAGGTTTAATTATACTATAGACTAAAGGCAACAGAATCATAGGATAAATGTAGAGTGTTAATAACAGGACGATATATCAATGCTCAACAAACACTTGAAAAAATATTCATTGTCATTAATCAACAGGGAACTGCTAATCGAAACCACAGAACTTCCCACACACTAGAATGGCTACAACAAAAATACAACTTTTTAAAATGGAAAATAACAAGTGTTGGTGGGGATGTGGAAAAGATTAGAATTGTAATAAAATTCTAATGGGAATTGTAAAATGACTCAACCACTGTAGAAAACAATTTGATGGTTTCCTAATAAGTTCAACATAGAATTACCATATTACCCAGCAATTCCACTCCTAGATATACACAAAATAATAAAAACAAGTATTTATCCACAAATGTTCCGAGCAGCACTATTCACAATGGTCAAAAAGAAAAGAAACTGAAAAGTTCATTAAGTGTTGAGTAAATAAGCAAGTGTGGTATAACCAAATAATGTAATACATTCAGTCATAAAAAGAATGAAGTACTGTAAATGCTACCACATAAATGAACTTGCAAACATACAAAGTGAAATAAACTAGACACAAAAATGTCACACATTGCATAATTTTATGTATATGAAACATTCAGGATAGGAGCATTCATAGAGATAATAAGCAGATTAGGGTTGCTGGGAGCTAGGTGGAGAAGAAGATAGAAAGTAACTGCTTAATGGGTCCAGACTTTCCTTTTTGGGTGATGACAATATTCTACAACTAGATAGAAGTTATAGTTGTGTAACATTGTGACTTCACTATATTCCATACATTAAAATGGTTAAAACAAGAAATGTTATGCTATGTGTATTTTACCACAAAAAAAAAAAAGAGTTTTAGAAAAAGGAATGAGATTGAGGAAAATAAGTGTCTTCAAATGAAGGTAAGTCTCTCAAAAAAAATTTTCTTTGCAATCTATTGCTCAACACATTCCTTACTGATGCTTCGCCTCATAAAGCCCAATGTCACACCTCCTATGGCAACTTTACAGTCTCCAAATAAAGTTCTTGGGTCAGTGCAAGTCCCATCAGTTTTATGGTGCTTTACAGAGTGCATTCTTTTTCATAGTTGTCATTGATCTATGTCATAAAAAGAGGGAGTTTTTCAAATACTTATTTTCATTTTAATGTAATCATTTAGGGGGAAAAGTGCTTTGTGTTATTGAGAATTAACATCTTTTTAAGCCACTTTTATTAAAAAATTGAAAATAAAAAAACCATTATATAAAAAAGATACCTGCACTTAAATGTTTACTGTAGCACTATTCACATTAGTGAATTCATGAAACCAACCTAAGTGTTCACCAATGGTTGACTTGATAAAGAAAATGTGGTACATATACACCATGGAATATTTTTCAGCTATAAAAAAGAATGAAATCACATCATTTACAGCAACATATCTGGAACTGGAGGCCATTATCTTAAGGAAACTAACTTAGAAGCAGAAAATCAAATATCATGTTCTTACTTATAAGTAGGAGCTAAACAATGGTACACGTAGACATACAGATGAAGATAATAGGTACCAGAACTCCAAAAGGGAAGAGGGTGTCAGAAGGGTGAAGTTTCAGAAATTACCTATCAGGTACAATGTTCAATATTAGGGTTATGGGTACAGTAGAAGCCTGATTTCCACCATGAGACTTATAACAAACAATCACATGCACCCCCTTAATCTAAAATGAAAGTAATATATATATATTTAAAATGATGAATCCCACAATTTTCTACTCATGACTTCTATTCATCTTCTTTCAGAAACCAAATGTTACTTGCAACTAAAGTTTTTAGTTATGGCTTTGTGCCTAAGAAAATGACCTCATCTTTGAGGTTTAATGCCAATCTTAGCCCCTAGCATGTTCAGTAATCATCCCAAAGGAACAAATGTTCATGTCACATTCACTGTAAAATTGTTACTCAACTTAAAAAAAGGAAGAAAAAAAAGTTCATTGATATTTGTGGCTATATTGGCTTTTTAAAATAAATTAATTTGTATTCTCACATTAGAACGTAGTACCTTGCAGGCCAAGTTGCTGCCATGATGCTTGTACTGAGGGATATTGTTAACCCAGGGTGAGAGGTTTTCAGTCACCACAGATAAAAAGAACAAACCAAACACAGAGCTATTACTATCCAGATGCCAAAATGAATGTCTAGACAGCAGATTAAAAAGCTTAACCACTTACAGAAGTTCAGGCAAAAGCGAAGAGTAAAACAATCTCTCTACTGCCACGCAAAACATACCATCTAGCTTTCCAAGACATACAATTCAGATTGTTCACACTGAATCAAGGTAGCTAATATAGCCTAGGCATTGATAGATGAGTTTCTTGTGGGCAGGTTTATTTTAAAATAAGGTAAGCATTCTGGCATCTTTCTTATTGGTACTGACAAGGCATAACAAACCTGCCCATGTTGGGGATTGGAATGTGAAACTACTAGTGCAATAAATCACAAAAACAAAGAGAGTTACACAAAAAACAAAGACATGATGTTCTTTAAAAAAAAAAGTTCAAACCTAGATAGGCAGAACTTTCATTATTTCATAAAAGGTTGAGAGATGGTAATCAAAACTCATAACCTAATACCTGCAGCCCTCCTCCCTTAACTCATGGAATAGTTTACTTAATCAACATTGTAAACTTATATAAAGCTTTTTGTCAGAGGTAACACATGTTCTTTCTCTTAAGGAACCCACGCTCTATCTTGAATATGCCTTCTTTCTAATACACTTTGCCTTAAACATCACTTTGAACTCACGCTGAGTAAAGTCAAGAATTCACAGAATAGCTACACCACATGCCATCTGGCATCAACACTACGTGAAAAAGAATAGTATTTACAATATGACCTCTGAGTAAATGTAATAAGATAGCTGCAATAAGGAAAAATGAAGATTTAACTCTAAGGATAAAGATAAAGTTCTGGAGGACGAATTAAATGTTGGCTGAAAAGACTTGAGATAGTGAGATTAGACATCTGCTTTAAGGTATGGATAAGAGTAGATCTTGTCAAATGAGTTAAGAATCATATGGCAAAATCTAGGTGTCAAAATGAAAACAGTGTGTAAGCACAACACTAATGATTCAAGTTTGAATTCAGGAGGACATATTGGGATGCATTAAAAGATAATCTAAGAAAGGTAAGATAGGACCAGAGTATAAAATTCTTTGGATGCCCAGGAAGAGCTTGGATTTATACAAATGGAAGTGAAAAAACAGCTATTTTCTTTGAGTCTGCCTGCTGTTGAAATTGTTAGACTAGGAAGATGGCTCAGTTTCAATATGCAGTAATAAGAGAAAAAAAATCTAGAGTTAAGGAAACCGTCTGGAGGTTGTTAGAATGAGTCGATTGCACAATGATAAAGACCAAAAACAGGCGAGAGATATGGAAGCAGAGAAGATACAGATTCAAGAGTCATCTCACACAAACAATAGGACACTCTCATAGAACAGGTAAAAGGCAAAGACAGCAAAGGTGGTTAGCCTGATTTCCTCTGCTGGGAATGAATGAGTGAGAAGAGTAGTGTTAGTTTTATTGATGTTAGGCTTGAGGCAATATTAGAGAATCTAATTGGATGACATGTTAGGGCAAAAATTCTACCTTCCCTACCAATCTCAATGTATTTCAAAGGCAAAACAAGATAAACATATTTTCTATGTTATATATTTATTAAAAGGTTATGCACAAAATATGCCTTCATTGTTATTTATATTTGTAATAATTATAAAAGTACAAGCCTGAGATTTGAGGAGGCTCAAGATTAGATAGAATAGTGGGTGTCCTTTGTTTGTGAAGCTTAAAAACTCAAGTATAGGAGAATTTACTTGGTAATGTGACTAAGTATAATAATATCCAGACAATGTTCAAGAAAGAAACATGCTGATATAATAACAGGGGAGTTAAATTTATATGCTTCGGTAAAGGCCTATGTTTTTCTTGTCATGGAAGTTTAATCTGATGCCAAATTCAATATTTAGACCTAGTAGGCAACCAAATATACTTCAGCGTTCTGTTACTGCTGCAACACACACAGAAACAAAAAGACACATACAAACACAAGCAAAAAAAATTAGATACCCAATGGTGTCATGAGGTGCAAAGCAATGGTTACACCATATTTTCAGTCATCCTTGTGAAACTAAAATAATTTTATTAAGAGTTGTTTGTTTGTTGTTTGTTTATGCGAAGGGACTAGCCAGGGTGCTATGAGATGTGAGTCTTTGCAATACAACAGTATCTGATTAGACAAAGTTACTCTGTTGATTTGCTTAGTGAAAGAGTAAAGGAGGCTGATTATCCTTAGCTTTGATAAGTAAATTAAAACAGCTAAATGCTATAGAGACTGAGATAATGCCTTGGGTGAATTAATAGCCAAGAAAATCAATAGTCTATAACTCTCTTGTTAGTAACAAGATGCAATTTAAAGCTTGCAGCTGATCAAAGTTATTTTTTTTTCCCAGAATCTCTCTAAGCAAAAGATTGTCTTCCTTAAAACAATTGTTTCAAACTTCTTTTTTCATTATTTAACACTCATAAATCTGCATGGTGATGCCTATTCTAATGACTACAGTTTTTAAAGTATACTATCAAGTCATAGAAATGAGATCTCTAGAGTTTCTCAAAAATTGTATGGTACACATACCCAAAAGAAAAGTAAACTTTTTTTTTTTTCAGTTTGTAATATATTAAGTAATGAGCATGTATTCGCTTTAGGATGGAAATGGAGGTAAATACCAGTATTGACTTGGCAAAATTATTTCAACCCGACTCAAAAATATGGTAACTTTCAGGTGAATTAGGTAGTCTATAACAAGCTAGATAAACACAGTGCTGATATAAAAATAACAAACATATAAGAAAGAAAATTCTAGAGATATTTTATCTAAGTAAGATATCAGGAAAATATCATAGATTGTAAAAAGTTTGACTTTTGCATAAACTCTTGTTTCTTAAATTTGCCTGCCCCATACAGAATTCTTTTTCTCCTCTTTTTCTTTACCCAATGTTGTGTGTGTATGTGTGCGCATGCACACGTGTGTGTGTGTGTGTGTGTGTGTGTGTGTGTGTGTGTGTGTGTATGTGATATCAACAACACTACTGAAATGTGGGATTCCCTTTTTTTCAATCAGCTCGGCATTCTGTTCCATTTAGCAGCCCTAAGGATTTGCAGAGGACAAATCATATCAAGGCAGAACTAACATAATTGGAAAAGTGTGTATCAGCAGTTAATAACCTTCTGTAGAAAATAGGAATAAAACATAAAGAGAATATACAGAAAGAATACCAAATCACAGTGCTTTTATGAAATGCTAAACCCTATTTGGTTTGTGTACATTTACTAAAACATCTTAAATGCTCAAAGATCCAGTGCTTATCTTTTTAATCAAAGGATTTTACTCATCCTTAAACAATGTGAAGAGGAGCTCTTGTTTGTGTTACTCATAATAACTGAATAGAGTGTTAGTCCCTTGAGGTCAGGGAATTTGTCTCACTTGTTTGCCATTATAAACCCATTGGTGCTTAAGCAATTAATATTAGTTGATGGATGCTTATATAAATACTTGTTGAATTTAACAAAATGAAAGGATATTTCTTCCAAAAGAAAGCATATCCTAATTTGCCATATTCAGTTAACACTGCATTTTATCTCTGAGTCTCCATAGGCTGAATCACACCAAAGGAAAAGTATCAGATAGTACAAGTTAAGAATAACTAAAAATGAAAAAATATATATATATTTTAAAAACACAGTCCACCTCTGCAGCTTGAGCTCATTTCCAGAAATATGGGGGAAATCCTGACCTCGTAAAAGAATGGTTACAGTGGACACTTGTTAAACATGACAAGGAATATTTTATTTAAGACAGTTACAATGGGGTCATTGTAAGAAGATTTGAACTCAACACAGTTGAAACGAAAGGGAGAAGTGTTTTAAATACTGGGGTGAGCTAGTAGAAAAGTACTAGAGAACACTGGGTTGCGGGGAGGTTGTCACTGTGATCAGGCCATCTGCATCTGCTAATTAGTTCTTACCCTCTCACAGAGAGTGGAAGACAGGTGTCCTATCTTTCTTGATATTTCAAAGGGATGGCTCCCAGGTCCTTGAGAAATGTATTCTAGGATTGTAAAACTGACAAGAGGAAGGGAGAAGATTTACATCTTAAAAGGCAGAGAAAGAGTTTATGAAGGAAAATTTATTTAGGTAAATTTTCTAAGAAAAGAAAGGTCAGGGACCTAAAGTCAAGAAGCCTATCTAACATTTAGTAGACTTGAGGGGAATATTAAGGCTATTTTAGTCCATGCACTTAGAGAGACATCAGATTCAAAATTGTAACATTAGAAAATTGCTTTGGAATTAAGAGAACTACTTCTCTGTGAGAAATTGAACCTGGTTGTTCCCATTTACAAAATCTGTACTTCTAAATTCCTCTGTTGTTCATTTTGCCTTACTATATTTACTGAAGTTGCGTTAATAAAAATTCATTTAAGCTATTAGGCTGTCTTTTAAAACTCAAATATTTTTAAGATTAATCATTCAAAAATCGGGAAAGTGATGAGTACTTCATCAATAAGGACAGAAAAACAAAAACTAGATTTCAAAAGACTTGCTTGACAACATTATAGAAAGCAGTTATTAGCAGACTCCAGAGCATTATTCAAATTTTGACTTCACCCCTAGTAGGTAAGTAACCCAGACTTATTGGGATGTTGAAGTAAATTGACATTAGTTAGTGCTTAGAGGTGTACCTGACACACAGTGCTCTAGCTATTTCTATTAGTGCTTCAGAAATGAAATAATTTAAAAATATTTTTTAGAGTAGGAAAATAGCAACACTTCAAATATATTTTAAGTTGAATTCTGATATAGAATGATTTTCGTTTTGTATTTGTTCTTTGGAAGAGCACTAACTAATGCCAATTTACTTTAACATCCCAATAAGCCTGGGTATCTGTTTCCTAAAAATAAAACAAAGTAGTGTAAATAACTTGCACAGGTAACTTACCCACTAGGGGTGAAGTCAAAATTTGAACAAGGCTCTGGAGTCTGCTGATAACTGCTTTCTATAATGTCGCCAAGTAAATCTTTCTTTCCTTGTCATACATTTTTCAAATGTACCCAACTGAAAAAAATTCTTACTGAACTAAATTGACCATTTCCTTCTGATATTAATATTAAGTGTTTTGGTTCCTTACCAAAAATTAACCAAAAAATAAACATGTATTACGACAGTATTTCCCACAAAAACCCCAAATGTAGCCATGTGATCATGAGACAAAGTATATTTGTAACCAGATGGACTTTCAACAATTTATAACTGAGAAAAAAATTCTGTCTTGCTGTCCTGTCCTTGACAAAAGGTGAAGTAGTATATTCTTTTTCAGGCAAATAAATATGAAGCATAAGAACACAAGGCATCATTGTAAGTAGTACAAATAATTATGATTAAAAATTATATGCAAACCTGTTGCAGGAAATAAGGGAAAGATAGACTATGTAATTGAAAATATTAGTAAAAATCTTATAAGTTCTGTAAATAAATGGCATTTCTCACCACAATATTCAGATAAAATTGAATGCATTACCCCTTAAACTATTTATGAGAGTTTAATTCTACTGTGCTGGACTAACAGCATTTGATATTGAGAAAGTGAATATTTGTTTTTGACTCTGACTTTGGAATAACATATTTTTTTTAGTTTTCTTCTCTGTAACACTAGAAAAGTTAACAATAATTTATCAAGTAATGGTTTTATTTGTTTTTATTTCTTTAAACGTATTTTGCTAAGTGACAAATAAATACAAATAATTTTTAATTTTGATTGGGATTTTTTGTTTGTTTTATTTTCCAAAAAAATGGCATTCATTTTCACAAGGCCATGAAGAAATATTTTTCTTTTTCTGTATCAGAAACATTTGAAATTTATAATTATATATCAGTAATAGTTCTAATTTTTTGCTTAGAGAACATGATTGATGCATGCAGATAATGGTGATTAAGATAATAACACTAATACTTGCATAGGACATTATGGTTTTGAAAAGTATGTTGAATTGTGGAGGAAGATGGTGACGGCACAGGTGGAACTGTGAGATTCTCAGAAAGTGAGTTCCCCCAAAAGACTCTTACTTTCCTTCCCCTACTCCCCTGCCCACCACCAGCTGCACTGGTCTGAGGCCCAGAGACCCTCGGTCCCACACAAGACCAATCATTGCGGCCCTCCAGCTGCTACTGCTCCACCATAAGTGGCCCCGGCCCCGGCCATGCAGAGATCCCAGCTCCCTCCCCGGCTACAACATCTCACACTGTGGAGGCCCTTGGATACAGCCTTGTGGAGATCTGGGTTCTTTTACTGGCTACACTGATCTGCCCAGCACCCAGTCACTGCCAGCTCCCTCCCTGCCTGGGGTCCCAGCCCAGCGGCTCAATGATCGCTCTTCAGAGTTCCAGGTCCCTGCGCTGGGTTCTGGGCCCCCACCTAGCCCTATTTCAAGCCACCATCACCCAGGGAAGCTCTAGGTGCTGCCCCTCAGAGATACCAGCTCCACTTCTGGCTGAAGTGCCCTGTGTGGGGCCCAAAGCTGCTGTCACTGCTCACCACCTGCCCTTCAGAGCTCCAGTCCCGCTCTTGCTCTGGCTGAGGCACCCAGCATGGGACTCCATGGTTGTGTAAGGGAACAGTATATCTTAAGGAGGTGCTGACCAGCTGCTCTCAGCTCTCAGCTCCAGAAGAGGGAATTCCCAGCTCCCTCCTCCACCCCAGGCCGCTGGTGGCACACCAGATCCAGTGCCCAGTTGTGCCGCTAATCCCCAGTGCCTGACACAGCACCACAGCCCATCATAGAGGATTGCCCACAGACCCAGATGAGTAGAGAGAAAGGACGGGTGGAGACAAAGGATTCCTGAAAGAGGTGCTGCCCACCTGGGCCATTTTCCAGGCAGAGATTTGCATTTCCCCACCAACCTATGAGCATCTTCCACCTCAGTTCCTAAGGTAATGTTGCTAAACAGGAGACAAAAGCTCTTCCCCTATGCTGAATCAGATATAGGCAACTCAGCCATTGCAGACCTCTCAGGTAGCAAGTGAAGGGAACAAAACCAACCTGGGAGTAAACCTATCTGTCTGCAATGAAAGCAAAAGGGAGAGGCTAGAGATCAGAGCTGAAGAGATGTTAGACACTCAAGAAAGATATCAGAGCTAGTCTGGTTTCTTATTTTGACTTTTAATTTTATTATTTTGACTGTTTGCTTTGCTCACTTTTGCTTGCTTTTTGATTTAGACTACCTGTTTGTGTTGGGGGAAAACACAACAAAAGGCATGATTTTATTGGACTGTCTTTGTGTGATTACCAGTATGCTTAAGGGAATTTTGTTTGTGTGTCTGTTTTCCACTGTTTTCTGGCCTTGTGTCTCTTTTTCACCCATTAGTTTGTATGTATATCTGTTTTCCCTCTCACTCTTCTCTCTTTCTAACTTCCTCTTGATGCCCCCAATATTTTTCTTTTTTGTACCTCCTTTTGTTCCAGGGAGCAAACCTACACCCCGCTGCATGGGCAGATTGCAAGGCAGTGAGAAGTAGGTTCCAGTGTGCCCATACATCTGATGGTGGATACTGGGATCAGCAGATAGATTCTCTAAATCACAGCTTCCCCCTCAATTAAACCTCAAAAATGAAAAAAAGTACTGTCTCAAGCCCACACTCCAGCCTCAAAATTGAACAAAGTCAGAGGACCCTCATAGGGAAGAACAGGAGATTGAACAAAAGAAGCAAAAGTAACCCCACCTTCCCTGAAAAACAGAATTAAAGAAGGGGAGGGAAAGGGTGAGAGAGAGAAAAATCTACACAAATGAAGAAACACCAAAAGAAGAATATGAGTCTCTCCGAGACCCCTGGGAGAGCAGACACTGAGAAAACTGACTTCGAAATTCAAACAATGAAGAGCCTCCAGAGTGAGTGGTATCAAACTACAAACCTAAATATCAAGACATAATGGAGAGATTAAAAAGAATTGAGGAGAGACAAGAAGAAACTAGGAAGAAGTTGATAACTGAGATAACAGTAATAAAGAATACTGTGAATGAAATATATAACAAACTGATAAGCATGAAAGCAGAATTAGCCAAATAGAAGAAAGAATCTCAGAGCTGGAGGACCAAAATATAGAACTAATCCAAACTGTCAAAAGCATAGACAAAAAGCTTAAAAAGACAGAACAAAACCTTTAAGAGATGAGCAATTACTTCAAGAGACCAAATTTAAGAGTAATTGGTCTTCCTGAAACAGAAAGAGAAACAGAGGCCAACTTGGAACCAACATTCCATGAGATTATTGAAGAAAACTTCCCTCATCTCATCAGTGACACAAAAATTCAAACAAGAGATTCAGAGAACCCCTACAAGACAACAAATGAGAAGACCAACTCCCAGACACATAATAATTTGCCTAAACAAAGTAGGTATAAAAGAAAAAATCCTAAAAGCAGCAAGAGAAATAGACTAGATCCACTACCATGGAAGACCAATTAGAATAGCAGCAGATTTATCTACAGAAACCCTGCTGGCTTGGAGAGCTTGGAGCCCTATCTTCAAAGTTCTAAAAGACAAAAAATTTCAACCAAGAATAACCTACCCAGCCAAGCTAAGTTTCATCAGTGAGGGAGAATTGAAATATTTCCCAGATATTGAATCCCTAAGAACTTACACTGCCACCAGACCACCTCTAAAGAAACACTTCAGAAAGTACTAAATACAGAAGAAAAGGAAAAAAGAACAAAGTTCTTCACAAGAGTACAGGAAAAAGAATAAAACACATACGAACCAACCCCAAAACCAAAAGAAAGACAACAAACAAAGAGGAACAACAACAACAACTCTATAAGAACTTTATGATAGGGACCAGTTCTCACATTTCAATAATTAGCCTGAATGTGAATGGACTAAATGTACCATTGAAAAGACATAGACGGGTAAAATGGATAAAGTAACACCAGGCAAAAATATATTGCCTTCAAGAGACCCATCACATTAGAAAGGACACTCACAGACTCAAAGTAAGAGGATGGGAAACAAATTTTCAGGCAAACAGAACACAAAAGAAAGCAGGAAGCCGGGCTCAGTGGGTCAGCCTGTAAACCCGTGCCTTTGGGAGGCTGAGGTGAGTGGATTGCC
>NW_007245779.1:0-53609 GCF_000164805.1 Carlito syrichta | reverse complement strand
TGCAATAAATAAAAAAAAATTAGCCGGGCGTGGTAGCACACGCCTGTAATTCTGGCTACTTGGAAGGCTGAGGCGGAAGGATCGCCGGAACCCAGCAGGTCGAGGCTGCGGTGGCCGGGAGCGGCCACTGCACTCCAGTCTGGGCGACAGAGTGAGACTCCAACTCAAACAACAACAACAAAACAACAACAACAACAAAAAAATAAAATAAAATGAAATAAAAAAAGAAAGCAGGAGTCATGATCCTAATTTCAGACAAAATACCATTTAAGCTATCAAAAATTTTAAAAGATACAGAAAGCCACTACATAATGATAAAAGGTTCATTCCATCAACAAGAAATATCTATCCTAAACATATATGCACCCAACATAGGAGCGCCAGCTTTCATAAAGAAGTTTCTAGGAAAACTCAAGAAAGATATCAACTCCAACACTATCATAGCTGGGGACTTGAATACCCCACTCACAACCCTAGACAGATCATCAGGACAAAAATCAGCAACGAGATTCGAACCTCAATGTGACTCTTGACCAAATGCACTTAATTGATACCTACAGAACCCTCCACCCAACGATCACAAAATATACATTCTATTCATCACCACATGGAATGTACTCTAAGATCAACCACATACATGGCCATAAATCAGGCATAAACAAATTTCAAAAGATCAAAATTTTGCCATGCACCTTCTAGGACCACAGTGGAATAAAAATAAACATCAACACCAACAAGGTTCCCCCAAATCCCACAAAGACATGGACACTAAATAGCATGATGCTAAACAACTCCTGGGTCAATGATGAAATCAAAACAGAGATTAAAAGATACCTGGAAACAAATGAAAATGAGGAAACATCTTACCAAAATCTCTGGGATGCCATGAAATCTGTAGTAAGAGGGGAATTCATATCTCTACAAACCCACATGAAGAAAATGGAAGGATCACAAATTAACAGCCTAACAAGTCACCTTTGGAAGCTGGAAAAGCAAGACCACCAAAACCCTAACTTCAGCAGAAGAATCTAGATCATCAAACTAAAAGCCCAAATCCGAGACATAGAAGACAAAAATATAATACAAAAAAATCAATGAAACAAAAAGCTGGTTCTTTGAAAGGATAAGCAAGATCGATGGTCCCCTAGCTAGACTGACCAAGAAAAAAAGCCCAAATAAATACAATCAGAAACACAAAAGATGAAGTAACATCTGACCCTGAAGAAATATGAAAGATCATTAGAGACTATTATGTATACTTGTATGGAAACAAACTTGAAAATCTTAAAGAAATGGAAGACTTTCTGATATCACACAACCTGCCTAGGTTGAAACAAGAAGAAATCGAAACCCTAAATAGACCAATAACAAACAGGTAAATTGACTATGTAATAAGAAAACTACCTATGAAAAGTATGTTAATGTTCATTACCTTATTATGCACTAGCCCATAGTACTGTGAGTAGGGTATTTATCAGACTCTAATTTAGTTAATAAGGAAACTGAGATTCTAAGTATGAATGACTTCTATTAGATCATGACAATGTAACCAACTTCAGTAAAGAATTATGAACTTCGCAGCAACTTGGATGGACTTAGAGTCTATCATACTGTGATCTGTCACAGAAACACAGAACTGAGTACCACATGTTCTCACTCACAAGTGGACCCTGAATACCTATCATAATACTCCAAGAAAGAGATTGACAGTTGCTGGACACTGCCAGGGGAGGGCAGCACACACAACACAACATCAATGAGGGTGCCTGATCCCAATCCAGGCTAAGTGAGGTCCAATGGGAGGCACAAACTGTACATAGACCACTTATGTACCCAATCCTGACTTGGACTCCACATCTTAAAAATAAAAAAGAAACAAAAAATAAAAATAAAAAAGAACTAGAACATATGTCTTAATTATTTTGTATTTTCTGAGGGAAAATAAAATTAAATGTAGATATTTAATACAAGATTTTTTGATATCCCCCAAATTTTCAAGCTCTTAGACACCTAAATATGCCATAGAAAATACTAAAGACATCCATTTGAAAGTATAGCTAGAGAAAAATAAAAAAGAAAATCTCAAAGAGCCAAAACAAAACAGGAACAGAAATCACTGAATACAGCAGCTCTTAGGGGCATTTGCTGATTTGTGGTAACAAAAAGGTTTTACAATAAGAAGCTCCTGGAGAGTCTGAACAAAGAAAACCCTTAAAGCTTATACCTCTGAAAACATTCACTGTTACTGAAAAAGTAAACTAGAAAAATAACCAACCTCTATTAAAAGAGATAGCAACAAAATTTGTTTCTCTCTGCCTTAGCTGTGAGTAGAATGATACAGAGCATTCTCTCCTAAGAAGCTGTATCCAAAATTAAGTCCATAAGTAGGACTGATATTTAAATGTTTATTCTTCACATAGTTCAAAAATCCTAAATTAATAAATTAATTAATATAAACTAACTGTCCTGGATTGGGTAAGCACCCAGGCGCCTGGCAAAAGCCCACCTTCTCATTCTAGGCATCATTGAATTACTCAATGAAACCTCTAAATCACCAGATTAAAAAAAGAAGAAGAAACGAGGAATCATCAGATAGAGTGATTAAAATAACCAAAAATGCAAATATACCTTCAAACTCTTCAGATATTAAAATTATCAGACACAAGCTGCAAAATCCAGCATATTTAATGTTTTTAAAGATATACATGAGAAACCCAACATGAGCAATTAATGAGAGATTATTCAAAATGAGTTAGATTATTTTTAAAAAGAAACAAAATTCATACAACAGTTGAACTAAAGAGTAGAACAATAACCAATGAGAACATGAGTGAACTAGAAAATAACTTAGAGAAAACTACCTGAAATTCAGATAGGGAGTGGTACAGGGAAAAGGAGAGGAAAAGAAAAAGAGGGAGAGAAAGAAAGAGAAAGCAAAAGGCGTGGAGGACTCAGGTCTAACATACATCTAACTGGAGTTTCAAAAGGACAGAATAACAGAATGAGAACTAGGTGATTCAAAAAGATAATGACTTAGATTTTCCCAGAATTAATACAAATAAGTAAATCGCCAAAATGAGAAAGCACAATAAATCCCATTCAGGGTAAATAAAATGAAATTCAGAGTATTTTCAAAAGGCTAAGAAAAAATAAAATGAACATGCAATTGCATGCACAGTGAAACAATCTTTTTAGAAGAATATATGTTGTAAGAATTTGACCAACAGGCCAACAGTTAAGGAATAGTGAAAGAGAAAGAAGATTACGCCAGAAAGAAAGTCTGAGGAAGAAAAAAATAGTAAGAATATAAAATGACAAATGTGAGCAGTAATCTAAATAAATATTTATAGGCTGCATAAAGTAAAAATAAAACTTCTATTCTCAGCAGTATCAGATAGCCTGACACTTCAACTGAAAACTCTTGAAAATGTCAGAATATAGATTTTTAAAAGACAGGTGATGTGTGAAGGGTCACAGAGGGCAAAAATAAGTGAAAGGGGAGTTTAAGCTTTTATTCAGGGGTCTGTAAGCAATGGGCCAAATCACAGTTGTGGTCTGTGTTTTTATGTCTCCAGAGCCAAGAATATTTATTACAGTTTTAAAGGATCATAAGAAAAATCAAAAATAAATATGGACAGAATTAGAGTGGCCTGCAAATATGTGGACTACAGATGCCAAAATATTGACTGTGTGACTCTTGGCAGAAAAAATTGCCAAGCCCTGCTCCACAGAGTTGAGAATGTAAGTACTCTAAATTTAGCATTACCCTTAAGAAAAATTGCCCAATTTAATACCTATAACTTGATTTGTCATGGTTTTCCAGGGCCTAGAGGTAAGGAAAACGTCTAGTCTACTCAAATTGTAGGATCTTTTGGAAGAATCCCTGAATCCAAAAGATAATAATATCAGAGTCAAGGAGTCCCAGAAATATAGTTGCATACCCAGTGTGCCGCAAGAAAATGATCTACCTTGAAAACAGTCACTGACTAAAGGAAGGAAAAAAGATCCCCCTAAGAACCTGCAACAGTAACTTGGCTCTCAGATAAATTTGCATTCTGAATCCTGAGAAATCTAAAAATCTCAAGTTGAGAATTTAGTGTAAAGTATTCCCGGTTGGAAAGGAATATTTTCAAATGCCTGGGAGAAGCAAATATAAATCTACTCTAAAAGGATCCACTTTCAGTTCAAGCACCAGATAATTCGCACTGATAAACTTCCAAGAAAAATGGTGGCATATTTTTTAAAAATCCTAAAACACTTCCGCTTAATGAAGAAGAGAACAACATTAGACTCACAGTGACTTAAAATACTGGAATTATCAAGCAATATAAAATTAGTATGCTTACTATGTTTAAAGGTACAAAATCATAAAAAATACTATATAGAGCAAGAAACTATAACAGATGGCCCACCATAATGGTGATTAATCCCTGGAAGGCATCTAAGAGACAGGTTTCTGCTATGAATTTCACCCTACCTGCAGAATCTAGAGCTCCCAGTGTCCTGAGGTTTTTTCTGCTGCTTATGCCCTGACCCATTTCCACAATTAGGGATCCACCACCCCTTTACCCTGTGTGACCCCTGCCTCAAAACTGATAATGGATCAGAGGTGCTGGTAAACATTTTTTCTAGTATGTGAGTTTTCTTGTTCCCAAATGATATTACTTGCATATCTCTCCCCTTCTTCTAGAAAAACTATAAGATATTCTAGAAAAATAAAACCCCTAGATATTCTGATTTGATCTTAGTATGCCTGAGTACTTAATGGGCTCTATGTGTATCGCCCATCAGTTACTAGAGTGGTAGTGCTAGGTAGATAAAGCTCTACTTTCTCATCAAACCTAGCTCCAGATTCGTGGCCAATCTTGAAACAAATGTGGTTCTAGTAATCTATGGACAAAGGAATCATTTACAATTCTGAGAGAAAAATAAACAACTCTAGATATAAAAAGTGGGAAGGAATTTATTGCAAGTAATTAAGTAAAAAAGAGTAAATTCAAACCTGTTTTACCCTAAAATACACAGAACCAGGTAAGGGATTTTTTTTAAATTCCTCATTTTTAGGCTTCTTCAGCTGGATTGTACAACACAATTCAACCTGTTCTTAGCAGGGCCCAAGTCAAAGATGCTACACCCCCAAAATACATGGTCCCAGTCTTTTCCAAAGGCCCTTCCCCTGCATTTTCCCCAGGATACTCCAATATGCAGATTACAACCTTGGATATATTTAAACGCCTAAAGAAACAGAAAAGCTGTGATTTTATTTTCCCTCATCTCTAAATGAAACTTTTATTTAGCCTGCTATCCGGTATTTTATATTTTAAGAGATTTCTAAATTTGATGTTCACTGCCTCTATAAAAAAATGTACAATTAATAGATATCTAATACCATAGATCTCAACTATAAATGTATATAATCAAGTAACTATATATGCAAGAGGGTCTTCCCTCTGAAAACATTTACCCAAAGCTGAAGACTTAAATATTGCTTTCCTCTTTTAAATTTATATTTTTAAATGGCAATATTATAAGTAATTCTGAATGTCAAGAAATAGATATCTCTCTGATTAATGAGGAAAAAAATACCTTTCACATTGTGTTGGCAGAACTGTTCATGCTAATTTTCAATAATTGAGGAAGTATGGCTAATAAATAGTGTGATAAAATCTAAATATCATCTTTGCTCATACTTATTTTTCCTCAAATGTATTAGCAATGACACTTACATTACCAAAGAACTCATTCAGCAATGTGATGCTTTAAATATCACATTATAATAACATAATGTGTTTTTGTTGCTGTGTATCTTCTTTTTTTTTTTTAACACAAATCTACAGCTAGATATCTATGGCAGCAAAGTCATTACCTCAGTCCAACTTAGCCAAGAGAGTTAATATGCTGAGAAGTCAAATACCGAAGCACTTTTTATGTCAATTAGGCATGTCAGAGACATACCATGTGCCAGTCATTGTAATAAGTGATGGCAATGTAGAAAAAGGTCAAGCTCTTTTCTTGTTCTCAAATAGATGGTAGTCTAGCAGAGTCATTGAAAGATAAATAAACAATTAAAATAATGAATTAAGTAGATAGACTTTAATTGTAGCACACAAAGAGGAATGGTACCATGTTCAGATTTACAATCTTGAAGAATAAGTAGAAATTCTGATTACCAGAGTCTGGGGTGTCAGTGGTCCCAAGAGTGATGATGCCTCATAGGGAAAACCTGGAAAGGCTATTCACTGCAATGCTGTTGAGAGACACATTCAGGATTTGGTCTTAACTCTGAACACAGGCATAAATGGTTAAAGATTTGGTCATAATTACCTTGTAAAAGTTTAGTAATAGTAGAATACTCAATTCAACTATCAGCTCCCTTATGTAAGTATCTGTCTCCCATACTGAAAGAATACATTACCTCCTTTTATTTTATCTCTACCAAGACTTGCCTCCTTTATACTTATTATGAATAAGAATTATTCAGTCATACAAAGTTGGGAAGGGCACTTGAGTCAATTCTGGATCCCCTAGGAAGCAGATGCCAAGATGGAGTAAGAGTTAATTAGAGGTAGTGCCTGCAAAGAAGGAAGAAGGAGAATAAGTAGACAGAGAGCCTTCAGAACATGATACTGTTCTTCACCCATGAATACCCCCTTTACAATGGAAGTTCCAAAAGACCAGAAATAGAGCCTGACACATAGAAAATGTTCAAAGAAATTCTAGCTGAGTGATTGACTAAATGCATTCTTTTTGTGGAGAAAATGGAGGAGACAGAAGTAAATATCTAAATAAATAAATAACAATAAGTATTCATGTTGTCATAGTGGTTAATTAGCTGGTGGGTGTACAGTTTGTTGAATAGACTTCCTCTGGATGCAAGACTTTTTGGTACAACAAAAGGAGCTTTTGTAAAACCTCAAGCTGCTTCAGTTCTGGTCATTATGCTCTATTACTCTACAAAAGGCCACTCAGTCTGCAACTCTCTTGTAGTTAGAAAGCTTGATAAATCGTGAGCAGTGGCAGCATATCCAAACATGGGGTCACCATGTTGTTTGTCAACCAAAGTTCCATAGGTGATTCTGTTGTGATCTCCTGAGTCTAAAGACATAATTGTGGTTGGTAGAATTCACATGAAATATTATCCCACATAAAGGCCACAGCCTTCAATTATGGCTTTGGAGATTAAATGTACAAGGGCAACCCTCCCCCGCAAAACTGAAATTTTCCTTTGGAGGACAGGCCCCTTGTAGTACACTTAGAATTTGTTGTTCTGGATTAAGTAGTCAGCCAAAGGTTTTATCTGGAAATTTTGGGAAGGTTGTATTGTGTCACAATTTGCAGAAGAAACTTCCCAAGTTGTGGCAAGCAGGTGACTGGTTTCATCATCAAGACAATGCACCCACCCACACAGAGCTAAGTGGTCAGAATTTTATTTTTTTTAAACCATAAACGGCATGACCCCCATGCTTCACCCTCTCCATTCACCTGATCTTGCCCAGAGAAACTGGTTTTTGTTGTTGTTGTTTTCCAATGAAAAACTCCTCAAGAGGAAACATTTTGCCAATGTAGAAGAGGTGAAACAAAAAACGGCAGGAGTACTAAAGGCATCCAAATTGATGAGTTCAAAACTGTTTTGAGCAGTGGCAAAAGCATCTTGATAGATGTATTGCATGAAATGGAGGGAATTTTGAAGATGACTGAGGTTTAAATATGTGAAAATAAACACATAATTTTTTATAAATAAATTCCAATTTTTATTGGATCCCCTCTTAATATGCTTCTATTTTTCTGATGGGTTACGAGTAAGCATTGATTGATCATTTGTTGACTGTACAATGTGAATGAAACATTTGATCATATGATAGATTTTGCTCATATGATAGTTAAAGGTAAGAGAGTTAAAACGACCCTAGGACACTAAAGAAGAAGAGTCATAATCTAATGTCCAGTTAGATATTACTGTGCAGTAAACTACCCCAAACTTAGTATGTAAAATGGCAACCATTTTTATTACGTTCATGTATGCTGTGAGTCAGTAATTCTCACAGAACACAAAGACATGTCTTGTCTTTACTCCATGATACCTGAAGTCTCAAATGGACATTATTAGGGCAATACTGAAGTTAGAATTTCTATGTAATTGCCTCCGTGTCTCATGATGTTGTTTTTCAAGGTAACCTCTTGGTCCCTATAATTATAGAATCTTTTGTTCATTAATTAACTTTTCACTTTGTTTTCTGATGATGCTTTCTTTCACTGATCAGGATCACTTTTTGCAGCTCTTTGCCCTTAATGTGAATGTGTATTAGCAGTTTAGACACAGTCATTATAGTTTAAGCCCCTACTACTCTTTTATTTTTATTTTTTCCAGTAATCTCTGTTGATAATATTGCCTTACTCCAGAAGTTGTATCAATTTAATTACCTCATATCATCTACTATGGATATAAGTTAAAGAAAATGTCCTTCTGCTTAGGATCCTCTCAAGAATATTCTGGAAATTCTTATTTTTTAAAAAAACCTACAATTTCGAAAGCTAAAATTTAAGTTGATAGTCACATTTCATTATTTTCTGCATAGTATGGAATTCTAGTTAATTTTTAGACTTGTGCTTACTAATTTAGTTCAATCACTTCATCTTCAGGAGTTGGAATTCTACATCTAGTTGTGAATCCTTAATGCAAAAGCATGATATTTATGAATATATTTATTTAGGGAACTAAAACAGTTGCTAGGTTAATAGTGAAAATATGCAAAAATTGACTAAAATGTGATTCACTTTATATAAAATTTAAAAAGACAGATTAAAATACAAGATTTTTTTTTAAGGGGTATTGGAGCAGATGCCATGTCTTTTCTCTCGCAGAGTTTACAGTAGTACTATATACTTCTCTGCCTCATTGCTCTTAGGAAAATCAAGAAATTTATATTCAGATTCCGATAGATGTCCCTTTCTTAATTCATTTTCCATGAATGCCATTTCCCTTTGTCCTTCCTTCATTATAAAGAGAGACTAACAATACACTGTTATTAAAACTTTTTCTATCTGTACTATGAGTCTATGAAGATCTATGTGTCTACCACAACTAACACCCAGAGCAGTGAACATGAGTCCCAAGGACTCATTCTTCCTAATTCTACTATTCTTGTGACACACAAGCCATAACAACCCTGATATTTTAGCCACAATGATTAGATTAGAAGCTGGAGATCAACTCAAAGGCAAAGATCGGCTGGTCATGAAAAAAGTCACCAGTTCCTGAGGTTGCTTATCCTAAAATTTGACCAATGCTTTCTTTGTAATGGTACAAACTGACCAATCAGAGCTTGTCACCAGGGCCTCTGATAAAGAGATAGTCAGTAAAATGTGCGATTGCAGTGTTTCTCTGAATATCTCAGTTCAATTTTGAGAATACTCAGCTCCAGAATGACTAATAGCTAAAAAGGGGCAGTGGTTTCCATTTTTTGGTCCTTCACGGTCCTGTGTAGCTTTGCAATAAACTTCTCTTAAAGAAATTCTGAGTAAATTTTTCTCACAACCCTATACAGCCTAACTAATGTAAAGTACTTATGGAGTTATTAACTTCCTGTGTCAAGGGTCCCCAAAACCACCCACAGTTTCAGTGATTCACTAGTGATTCACAGGACTCAGAATATAATCTTAATCACAGCTATGATTCATTGCAGTGAAAGAATACAAAGTAAAATCCACAAAGAGAGAAGGGCATATGGAGTAATGTTGAGAAGAAATCCGGTTCAAGCTACTAAGAGTGCTTTCGCAATGGAGTCACACAGGAAACTTGCACAAGTGTTTACATTTTGTGTGCTGGGAGGATTTGTGTTTAAAGTGAAGAATGGAAGATCCTTGAGACCAGGTAGGGGTGTGTCTAAAGTATGTAAAATTTTTAAAAAGGATGGTAGCTTTAGCCAGTTGGGTGTCTAAGAAATTGTTGCTATTGATTATCCCTATTAAAATTTAAGAAAAAAAAATAATTGAGTGCCGTATTTCCAATAAGATACATTCATGGAAATTAGTGACTTATTTGGGCTGGATAGATTAACTGCACTATTTCCATTAGGAGACAATCAAAAGCTAAACTATATTCTAAGGAAAAGTAAAAATAAAACATTGTGCATGTAGACTAGAATAAATGCTGTATTAATGGTTCTTGCTGTATTATCTACCCAGCTTGGAAAGCCTCAATTTTCCTATTCGGAGAAAGTCATGGTAGTATAGTTGGGTCTTTGACTGTCATCCTGAGAGGAAATTCATGAAGCAACTTCAATCTGGGTTTATGTTTTTTACCTCCACCCTGGACCTTCATATCACAATTAAATTCTTACCGGACCATCATTTCCCAGGCTATTCCACAATGAGCAGGACCTTATCTCTCTTTAGTTTATTTTTTTTTCTAAAACTGCAGAAAGGGTGCAATTATATTTTTATGAGATAACTACTCTTTATTGATTACTATTTCTTGCACAAGCTTTTTTTTTTTTTTTTAGTTGGAGTCTCACTCTGTCGCCCAGGCTGGAGCGCAGTGGCCGCTCCCGGCCACCGCAGCCTCGGCCTGCTGGGCTCCGGCGATCCTTCCGCCTCAGCCTTCCGAGTAGCCGGAATTACAGGCACGCGCTACCACGACCGGCTAATTTTTTGATTTATTGTAGAGATGAGGTCTCGCCAAGTTGCCTAGGTGGGTCTCGAACCTGCGGGCTCAGGCAATTCACTCACCTCAGCCTCCCAAAGGCGCGGGATTACAGGCTGAGCCACCGAGCCCGGCTGCTTATTTTTTAAAATAAAAACTAGGATTGTTTTGTTTGGATCCAGTTGACAATTACAAACATAACTTTTGTTTTCTTTTATGCCAATACATTAAACACTATCTGAAAAACTGCCAAAGCTTCTATCACTTTTTAAACCAAGAGAAAACCATTAGCAGAGAAGAGTTCCACATTTATCTTTAGTTTGCCTCTCGGTTTAGAAGATGAGGATATCCATAAGAACAATTAATTTCTTCAAAAATGCTACTTAAATTAGTGCAAACTAAATTTGGATTTACAATCTTAAATTCTTCCTAGCAGGTTTATAATCTTTATTAGATTTAGAAATATGTATCTTAGAAAAGCACATATAAGTAGTTTAAGAGACTTAATTTCATAAGAAGAATTTTTATCAAGTAATAGTGATAAGTGCCGTTCACTGAATCAAAAAAAGAAAAAAAACAGATTTAATGTTGTACACTATCTCAGGACAACAATTACACTCCCAGATTTTTAAATCATTGAACAAAACAACATACTAAAGTAGTATATCTTTTAAAATAATAACTATAGGTATCCATGTAATAAGAGCTATTTTCCATTTTGAAAATTTTCTGGAGAACATGAAAACAATGAAGTGACCTTAAAGGGTAATAAAACCTCTAAGTATATAACTTTAATGGAGCAATGCAAAGCTTTACAAAACAGTCACTTAAAGCTAAGTGACTTGTCATTCATATGGTTAACTGGGAAGTTCTCTGTCCTTCATTCACTCAGCACACAATTTGTGTGTCACATTATAAAATCTGAAATAATACTAAAATAACACATATACTCTTAATAACTATAGAGAATGGCTTTATTTTGTTTTTTTTTTCTGCCTAGGTATTAAGAAGTTTGAAGCACAAGTAGTAATTAATCTCATCTTTTAATTGTATATTATAAAATTTTGGAAGAGGAAGAAAAGTATGGAAAATAATCAACAACTACAATGTTAGCACCATTAATAACTTTTCAGTTTGGGGACTAATTCACATCTCAGTTTCCTTGCAGCTCAAATTAAGACCAACTCCAGAGCACACATTCCACAGAGGCAAAACATGCTCTAGACCCCACCTCCTAAATCTTTCCTTAGAAAATGCCAGCATCTTCTAGTTTTTATGGTCTGCAAAAGATGTTTGGTACACAGGAGAGATTCCTGGTATCTCTTTATTGCCATTGTCCTTGTCGTCATTACTCAACTCATTGCGGTCACAACGTACCACTGTGGAGCACTATGTCACCACTGAGTCAGGGAAAGTTCACATGAAAGGGAAATCTCACTCTTTCAGGTAACAAATAGCATCAACTTGAAGTAAATAAGGAAGTAAATATATTTGTATAACTATTGAAGGAATAATTTAATACATTATAAACTATGATGTGAACTATACTTTTTTTAGAAAAAAAATCAAAAATGTGGATTGGATGACTCTAGTTATCAAGACAGCTTAGACTTGTATGAGATGTTATTCACCTATGAATGGAAGCCATAGAAAAAGTACAAAAGAAAACTCAAAATGACATTATTTACTTTACAAGGTCTTTTTCATTGAGGTCTTCTCAGAGTAAAAAGTTTGAACTTAGGCAAAAATTTCTCCCCGAATCACTACAATTATGAACTCTCTTTCCAGTGTGTTGTGCTCTTCTTCCTCCATTCTAGAATTATACTTTTTTTTTACTCATCTTAGATTTCAGATCTTTTTAAAGCATGGTTGACTTACGCTATTCGGTTTAAAACCACTATTTTTAACAACACAGAGACAATATTGGAATTAAATAGCTTTTCTTTCTCTGTGTCATTATACACGTTCAATTTTTAATAAGCAAATGATCTAATAAGCATTATCTGTTTTATTCAAATCATGACTTAAAATCTTGAAATTATTTTTATATGCTTTTCTGAAGATTTAGCTTAATTTTGGCTTTTCTTTTTTTTCTAGGACAATTATTACATTTCTATCATGCCACTCTTTATTCATTGGTTTTTATTATATTACTCCTTCCAATTTGTCTACAACTTACTTCAATGATAAATTACCAGAGAGTTCTCTCTGTATATACAGCAGATTCTTTAGATGTTTCACAATATATTCATCACCACAGTATATTTTCTACATTCAATTAAACTACAATACTTCCTTTTCAGGCTAACGCTTTCTCAGAATTTCTGTTCTAAAAAGTACTTTTTTATTCTCTGACAACTTTTTGAAATCTCCTTTTGGATGTCTGAGATATACATCTTTCTCGTATGACTTGGTCTTCTGTGCTGCTGTTGTTCCAAGGAGCTGGTCATCAACCAAGCAGCCTTTTCTTATAGATTCAAACTATACTCAGCATAAGACTCTCCCTGTTGCTTCCTTGAAGTAGTCCCTGCGGTCCTATGAGACCCTGATTACATGTTAAGCCCCACACCATGATCATTAGTTCTATGTAAAGCAATTATAAGTCCCTCAGTCACTTATATAATAGTTATTTAAATAGAAAAAAATTAGTCATTCTCTATTTTAAGATTTGAATTCTTATCCACTTAAATGAAAAGACATTTCCTTAGCTATAATTTTCTGGGAAAAAATACAAATAAGTTTAGGGCATAATTTGGTTCCTATATGATGGATTTTTAGTACTGCTACTCTTGTCTAGCTCAGGGTCAAATATTTTCATTGGAAGATGAGTCAGTTTGAGACCCAAGAATGTCTCAATTCTTACTCTTCATTTATAGAGTGCTTGAAATTTCCGATTTAAAAGTTATGTTGTTTCAGAAAACTTTGATTAAAAACTGGGCCAAATGGTGTTCTGCTGCAACTTTAATGATGTCTTTTAATTACCCATTCAGCAAATATTTTATGAGTATCTATTATGAGATAGCTCCTGTTCTAGGTACTGATATTATGACAGAAAACAAAAGAAAAAAAATCACCATCCTCACAAAACTTACTGAGTAGCAGGTACAAATGACAATAAGAAAGATAGCTTATTAACATACAGTATGTTAGAAGATGATGAATGTTATCAAGATAAATAAAGCAGGAGGAGGAGGAACATGAATATAAACAATTACCCAGATAGTTCTGTTGGAAGTTGATCATAGAAAAGAGAGGAAGCAATGAAATCAGCTTGGGGCCATTGCAATAGAATACCTGGAAGAGGTAACAGTAGCTGGAGGTAGGACATTAGCTATAGAGGTTAGGAGACTAGTCAGACCTGTGATATATTTGGAGATAGAATAGTCCATCCATTATAGATGTTTCTGATGTATAGACTATGAGATATGACAGACTGGAGAGAGTAAAGCATGCTTCCAAATGTTTCAGCCAAAGTCAACGGAAGAAGGGAGTTGCCCTTTATGGAGGGGTAGAGTTCTGTGGGTGGTAGGAGAAGAGGAGAGATTATGAGCTTGATTTTTTGAATGTCAAGTTAGAGAATCCCATTAGACATCCAATAGGAAATATTTGGAAAGTGAGTTGAAAATATGCATCTAGAGCTACAATGGGAGGTAAAACATAGATATATATGTTGGGTTAATTAGCTTGCATATGAATATTAAAGCCTTAAGACTTGGTGAGATCCCCAAAGGAAGGAATCTGCAGGAAAAAAAGTTAATGACTCTGTGTTGTGATAGATACTTCCATACTAAGAGATCAGGAAAATGAGAAATAAAATCAATAAAGAAGATAGAAAAACAATCGCCAAAAAGTAAGAAGAGAAACAGAGCAATGTAATATCCACATAATAAAAACATCCTTAAGGAGAAATAGGAAGGATAAAGGAAAATAACCAAAAGCTTCTAATACGTCATCATGGTTAAATTAAGTAACCTCATTGGTGATTACATACTTAATAAATACTTTTTCTTCACTGTTCAAAAAAATTGTTTAAAAGTAATATACATTTCATTAAATATTTCTGTGCATTAAGTTCCAGGATCTCAAGGGAAAATTAAACTCAGCATTCTTTGGGGCTGTGGCTTGAGCATGATGATATTTTCCCTGAAAGCCTCTAAGTGCTTCTACTTGCGCCAAACAGAAAATTCTTTTTTGAGGGTCAATTGGCCAGTATTTTTTAGAAATCTCTGGATACCACACTATTTCAATTTTCAGGAAACCTTAATAATAATAAGCTTACTTTCCTTGAGTCCATGTCACAGGAACCCAGATTTCTTGGCCTAAATTTCTGGCCTATGCAACTAAACCTGAAGCCACTGGCTAAATGCTGCTTTTGAGAAGACTCTACAGTCTGTTTCTCTAAAATCATTCTCTTTAACTTTTGTTTAGTAAGTTTTCTTTAAATTACTGGCAATTTATTTTACATTTGTGGTTCATAACCAAGAGTTAGAATAATGAACAGATGAGACCTTTTTAATATTTATTTTGAATCTGATAACATAATTAAGAGTCATTCTTTTAAAGAGAGGTAGAACAAATCATCTTTTCACTTATGTCAGAAATTCCCCACTGAAATGAATCATGAACACTGAGTGCTAAATTTTCTTCAGCTTCTTAATTAGAAAGTAATTATATAAAAATCAATTCACTAAACTTTTAACCTGGCAATGTAATACTGACAACTGTTATATGATATGTTCCCTGATTAGTAAGCAAATGTCCCCAAATCAGTTAGCTCTGACTCTGCCTCCCCTCCCAGCAAAGCCATCTTTTTAGAGTGCTTTGCATTCCTTCTTTATAAACTTGCTAGAGGTAAGATTTTTTGCACGCATTCATTCAACGTATTGGCAAGGTTTCTGTGAGGTCAAAAATGGAAGTGAGACTTGAATATCAGCATTTTAGATCTGAAATATTCCTATTTTACATCTCAACATTAACTCAATGGAATGTAAAAAGTCAGCAAAATGTACCTCTTATTTATAAAGCCTACTCAAAATTATGTTCCTGAACAGTAATTTCTTACCTCTCAAGTGGTATTACTCCACAAAATATCACTGGTGTTCTCTGTAAATATTTACTTCCCCTTAATATCAATCTTCAAAATATCAAGACAGTGAAACTAACCTAAAAATATTCAAATTTTATTATAGGACTTTTCTAAAAATAACTAAAAGTCTTCAGGCTTTTTAAATATATACATGTATATGTATATATAAAAGTGTTATTCTAATACAAGTTTAAAAGTGCCTAGCTGGCTTAATTTTTTAGATAAAATGAAACTTGAAATAATACATCCACAGTGTCTCCTGGAGGTCCTTGGGAGACATATTCTCATTCATGATTTCAAAATCAAGAAAAAAAAGCATAAATACAGTTACATTGAAATGGCAATTAATTTTAAATGCTGTCTTAAGTTTTAATTATGTATAGCAGAGGAACATCTGTTTTTTCTTTCCAGTGAGGAAAGTATATGATATAGGCTGAAGAACAACAAGTAATGCAGCTTCAGAACTTTGTACCACTCTTCCCTTTACCAAATGTAAAAACTCAAGTTATTTGTTGGAGAAATTTTGCAATTGATAATAAAAGAGTTTGGCTGTGGTGTGAGCAGATCTGCAATAGTCTGGACGATGTGTTCTTTGCAGAAACATTTCTTGCATAACTTTTTTCCTCCCTGTATCTGTACATTATTGTTTGTTTTTAGACAGCTATGTGTATGCAATCTTGATTAAGAAATTACTTACAGGGGATCAGGAGCAGATATACAAAACACCACAGAAAAGGCCTGTTAGTTTGATCTACTCAAGAATGTGTTTTTCAGCATTGGTGATACTTCACATGTGGTTGTACTTAAGTGTAAATAACTGAGACTTCAGGGAATGTTCTATCAGATTATTATATTGGTAGCATAAGACCAGACTACATCCCGATAGGTAGGAATGGGATTTTAAATAAGAAGATTGAATATCCCAAATGCTAATTATTTAATGACAAAATAGAAAAGATACAGGTCTTTCGTTGGAAGTGCCAAAGAAATGGATATTGCTCTCAGGAACTTGGGACATTAGGCCAAGAAGCATCCTGAGGAAGCTTCTGAAACTGGATCATAGCTGGTGGTGTCTCTGTACATAGTCACATTCAGGAGCCAAAGTTTATTTATACCAGACTTCCCTTCCACTTTCCCCAATCTTTTTGTATTCTGATTAAAAGTTATAAGCTTTATCTTTACATTCTATGTGAGCAAATTAGAAAAATAAGATGTTACTTGCAAGAGAAAGGACAATAGGCTGAGAAGAATACACCTTGAGGTTGAAGCAGTTAACCAGCAATAGAGTGAGCTGTGACCATTTAGAGTAGCAGAGTACTGGTCCATGTCTGGTTGACATGACCAGTGACTACCAAGACAAAACTCTGGTCTGGAAAATCCTCTGCAATAGTTAAAGAGGAAAACCTGCTAATAGACTAGACACCACGCATTCAAGTGTGAATAAGAACTTTAATCATTTTGATTTGGACACATGCTCAGTATAATACTTACAATTAAATAATTCTACTGATGTTGTCTTTATTGGCCTTTGTTTTTATGCTTATATAGTAGATCTGAGACTGCTATCCTTAAAAAGTCTTGCTTGCAAGGTTGGCCCTTGACTAGCATGTGTATTCATGGGAGCATAGGACACAGGTGCGTAGGGTGGATGCCCAGGTGGCAAAAGTACCAAAGAATGTTGAAAGGAACATTATTTGCACTTATGTCTACAAATCAGAGTGTACCCAAACCAGTGAGAAGAAAAATGGCACTACCTTGGCATTATGGGGTGGCACGCCAAGTTTATTGATTCATATATTTCCTCATTGAATAAATATGTATTAAGGCTTTCCAGTATGTCAGACACAGTCACTAGATACAGAACAGTGAACAAGACCACTCTTGTCTAATAAAAGTTAGGCCGGGCTCGGTAGTTCAGCCTGTAATCCCAGCACTTTGGGAGGTCAAGGCTAGCGAGTTGCCTGAGCCCGCAGGTTCGAGACCTACCAGGGCAGTTTGGCGAGACCTCGTCTCTACAATAAATCAAAAATTAGCTGGACACACTTAGCACGCGCCTGTAGTTCCAGCTACTTGGAAAGCTGAAGCGGAAGGATCGCCAGAGCCCTGCAGGTGGAGGGTGAGGTGATGGTGAGCGTGCCACTGCACTCCAGCATGGGCGATGGAATGAGACTCCAACTCAAAAATAAATAAATAAAAAGTTAGACAATAAAAATGCTGAAAGAAAAAAATATAATATCTGTTAGCAATAAGAACTATGATGAAAACTAAAACAAGGTAAGAGAAAGAACGGAGTGTGGAAGAGTTGAGTGGTCAGGGGAGACAGCACCTGGAAGGAAATCTGCATTCTCAAAAATGGCATTTTCAGGAGTGATAGCTTTTTTCAAGTTCTTTGTGGATACTAAACATCTGTGAGGGAGCCAGGGCAGGAAAACAGGATAGGATAGTTTTTGAGTACATGGAAAATGCCCAGGAAAACCTTGAATCAAACCAGACTTTGGAATCCTGGGATAAGTACATGGGGGTCAGAGCCATTGGAATTTGAGTTATTATTGTTAGTGTGATTTTATTTGTGTGCAGAATCTGCTAAGATTTAAACATAGTTAGACTATACAGAAAATGGTAAAACATACAAATAGAGTGAGAAAGACAATGAAAACATGGAACTAGAGCAGAGGTCAGAGTTCACATTTGACAATATATGTTTAGAAGTCATAGAAACAGTAGTTAAAACATTGATAACAGTATATTAAGATGAGCAAGGGTCAAAACTGAAGTCTTGAAAAATGCTTATATTTAGACTCCAACAGAGGAAAGGACAGAAAAGAAATTAGAATAATTTGAGAAGCAAAATAAAAAAACAGCAAAAACACAGAAACAATGGTAGTATTAAAAAAAAAAACAAAAGGGATTCCACAGGGCTAAATTCTACAAAGAAAAAGGATGGATGCTGAGAAGAATTTGTTTAGAGGATATATAGAAACTTCAAGGAAAAAAAACATTAGTGTGGTAGAATCTGAATTTGATGATAAAAGATAAATTTTATGATCTTATAAAGGAATTCAGATGAAACAGTTTTGGATCAGGTACCTTAAACATTGAACCAAGAAAGGAAAGAGAAAACTAGAGTATTTCTAATGGGCATACCCACCACAAAACTGGCATTTAAATAGGCACTTGTTAAGTTTTGAATAAAGGAATTGATGCCTTGACGAATTGATGCCTTGTTTTTATAGAGAGAACATTCTTTGCAATTTTTAAAAGCAGAAGAGGAGGAGCTTGTGAAGAGAAGTTGCTAAAGAGAGGAAGAACAATAAAGGCAACATATGGAGACACATAAGGAATTAGACTTAGAATGTAGAGAAGCGTGTACTTCCTTTGCAGCAAGATAGATGCATCTCCCTTGATGTCTCAGAGTGAAGACTAAGTTTCATATAGAAGTTAAGACTTGATCATTTCAATGTCCTCTGAGAGACTGGAATCGAAGTAACTAGCAGAAATTGCAGGGCTTCACACAAAACAAATCTTCCAATCTTTTTGAAACTTGATTTAAAATGCCAGCCCTTCCAAAGCAGGAAAGTTCTATTTTAAGATCTATCCAACCACTCTTCCTCAAACTCCCTACCAAATATACTGTTGAAAGACTGGATTCCCAAACACAATTATGGGAGAAGAGTTTGCAGGTTCACATGAGGCTGCTATTGGGTAAGAAAAGGAGTCCTCTTAGGGTGACTCTGTAGGCACAGGTGCGAATTTTGCCTGTTGATGACTTCCTACTAGAGAGATCTGATTCATTCCTTAACTTCAGGTTCTCACCCCACAGAGTACAATCTAAATGTACAGGTGTTCAATGCATTTCTGTCTTCCCCCCCCCCTTTTTAATACAAATAACCCTGCCTACACTCTGGCGAGAATATTCAAAGAAACTCTTAAGCCACATTATGCGACTGACTGAAAATTACTTATATTCCACAATAAAAAGATCAGTATATTTTAAGTTAAATATCTGAAATGATTTGTGTTTTTCATTTATCTTAAATAACCTACTTTAACCTCAAATTACATTTATATCTAACACATTTCCACTATGAAACAAATACTATTCAATACATTTTGAACTGTAAATATGCAGAATTTGCTTTAGTGACTCCACAATGGAAAGAGATATGAAAAGCTGGCACCCAAGGAGCAGCTTCCTTACATCCAAACACTTGACTGTTGCAAGTAGAAATCCAGAGGGACCAAGTCAGCCAAGGAAAAGAATAAGAAAACAAATATAAGAAGAGGTATTTTTGGAGATCTGGGCTAAAATTTAAAATCTATTTTCCCATTAAAATGATGCTATAAGCCGGGCTCGATGGCTCAGCCTGTAATCCCCCGCCTTTGGGAGGCTGAGGTGAGTGGATTGCCTGAGCCTGCGGGTTTGAGACCCACCTGGGCAGCGAGACCTCATCTCTACAATAAATCAAAAAATCAAAGGATCGCCGGAGCCCAGCAGGTCGAGGCTGCGGTGGCTGGGAGCGGCCACTGCACTCCAGTCTGGGCGATAGAGTGAGACTCCAACTCAAAAAAAAAAAAAATCAGCCGGGCGTGGTAGCGCATGCCTGTAATTCTGGCTACTCGGAAGGCTGAGGCCGAAGGATCGCTGGAGCCCAGCAGGTGGAGGCTGCGGTGACTGGGAGCGGCCACCGCACTCCAGTCTGGGCGACAGAGTGAGACTCCAACTCAAAAAATAAATAAATAAAATAAAATAAAATGATGCTATAAGGATCATCTAAAGATTTCTTGAATAGCATTACATAATAAATAATTTCATCATAAGTTTCTGTAGGGGCCATTCTGGGACTGCAACAGTAATTATACACCATTTCTGTGCAAAACCAAAAAGGCATTCCTAATCTCAAACAAATGTCTGATAAGTGATGTAGCCCACTACAAGCCATTTTGTGATAGCCCTTAATTATCCTTAGGGCACGGCCAATATAAGACTGTAAGCCCATCTCAGGAAATGAGATGGCAAATAGGTTTCTGCCCATGTGCCAATTTCAATCAGTTGGAGTCAAGTGTTAAAAAGTTAGATTGCAATTGAGGGCAATTGTGTTGTCACCATGTGTAAAGTTGACTTAGGATAGCTTTTGTTTTTCCATAAGCAATCTTATTTCTATTCTATAGCATTTTAAACAGAGACTGGCTAGTTTAAGAGATAAATGAAAATTTGAAGCAATTAACTAAAAATTTCACTTCTATTTAAAATTAAAACAAACAAAAAGTAAAGGCAGCCAATGGTCATTAGTTTTGACTTGGTGGCTAAGCCCATAACTTCAAAATTCAACATCTAATTGAATCTCCTATTGATAATTGTGGTTATAAATAAATTCTACATTGAAATAAGAGATATTTCTTAACTAAACAAGATAAAATATGACTGTAAATTTCAGGCTTTACCTGCAAGCTAAATTAGTCCAGCATTTTAGTGGGCAAAGGGCAGAGAGAGAAACCTCTCTATACACATTCAGTCCATCTATGGACCTGGAACTAGCCTTTATAATTAATTCATGATGTTTGATTTAATAATATTTTGGGTGTGAGTTACACATATGTTTTGATTTTTTTTCACTTTTGACATTAGTTTTTAATCTAAATATGTTAAAATTTAGTTTTTAACCTAAATATGTTAAAATAAAGTTGGGCTTTTTAAAGAAAGTATATTAAGAACTCACTTGTTAGAAGGAACTCGTATTGATCATCATTTTGCAAAAAATGCATTTAGTCTGAAGGTAGTTTCAGGAAAGATAGGACCATTATTTCTCAAATCTATATATTCCATCAGTGACTTTTAAAAGACAGCTAATACTTAAATTATTTGTTTCTGAATATTATTCCTTTTCTATTAAAGTAAAACAATTTCCATTGGTTGCTGATTAGTTTTTCTAGTGTTGCTCATCTCTATCTTTGTGAAATCATTGTCATGGCCAACTAAAGAGTGTAATAATATAAAATATTTCATAAGCTAATGATAATTTTGTAAATTTAGGCAAATGGTCCACATTGTATACATTTTTTGGAAAAGTCTCACATAATTAATCATTCACCCTTTTGCATGCTGAAAAGAATATTTTGGTTTTCTAAATAATTACAATTTAAAGATAAAGAGATTTTTTTAAAACTATAATAATGGAAACTGCCATCCTTTATAAACTAATTGAAGACATAGACAAATGAAATGCAGTAAATGCAGACCAAATAAATTTTGCCTGATAACTGTTGGTAGAGTTTATATTTTACCATAATTATTTAATGATCATTACTATAGAAAGTATGTTTAATGTTCGATGGATTTTTCTTAAGTTTTGAGATTGCCTATTATATGGGGTGTCTTGGGTGTCTATTACACAAGTCTCTGCAATTATATAACTTGAAAATATAGATCAATTAACTGAATATTTGTAAATATTTAATGTTTACTCAAACAGGCTTTTGTAGCTTACCTCTAATGAGTACCTTATCAGATCTCGTTAAGTCCCTTGCCAGAAATTCTCACATGGTTAACTGAATATTCTTAACATCAAACTATAAAATTGAAATAAAATGTAAAATAATTTTAAAGTAAATTTGAAGATCTTGTCAAAGACTGCATAAAATTAGCATTGGGGAATGGCTTGAATCCTATCAAACTCTTTATAAGTGAACATATAGACAAGTTAGACCAGTTAACTTAAAAAGGAAATCAGCAAGAATGACGAAAGGGAGGTGTTTCCAAAAAGAATGATTCAAACATTGAAGGATCAGAAGTGACCTTTAGGTAAATTTTTAAGATCTATAAATTATTCATTTTTTCCTAAGATCACATGATAAAAGTCAAAAGCAAAATATAGGAATCAGTAGTGTATTATTTTACAAATACACAATGTCCATTCATCAAGACATTGTGTAAATTCAGGATGGCTACAGAAACAATAGCAAGTACTAACTTAAATTTATTTGTATGCTATGCCTCAGACTTTCATTATCTTAAACATGTGACATTTTTGTGGTAGTGAATGTGTGTATTTACATACATATATTTATAAATAGTAATAAAATTTAGTTATATATTAACAGGGATCCAAATAAAATGAAAGGAAAATTCTAAGCATGAAAAATTTTAAAAGACTGACAAATACAATATTTTTTTCTATTTCATCTGTTGATTTTTATTGTTGTTAGTCCTGAAGCAAAATGACTACTTGATAAATTCCCAATGTCAGATTAATATGACAAGACAAATTATTGTTTTCCAGATTATGTATTTTATATTTGATCTAAAACTTTTAAAAAATTTTTGAGGGAGTCGTAACTAATTTTTTTCTGCCTGTAAATATGCATTTTTGGTCCTTTTATTCGTTTGTTTTCTGATAAGAAAACCTAAAATATTACTATAATGTGAAGCCATTTTGTGTCAGTCAGTGGACTGTCACAGAAAAGCTAAAAAAGAAGAGAAGGTGGAAGAGGAGGAGGAGGATCCAAAGGAGGGATACTCATCTCTGAGACAAGCTATCATTGTTTCATAGAATAATTCCTGAAAATCAACATTTCACAGATATGATTCTCTTCTCTCTAAGTTAGTAGCAGGTGTAGGGGTTTTCTTAAACCACTATAGTTTCATTAAAATGAAAGATAGGTTAACAAGAGAAAAACAAATAGACATTCATTAGCATGTATATTTCATATTTTCATGGCAGATTCCCAGAGAAAGAGTAGTTCTCAAGAAATTGGCTCTGAATTCCAGCTTATACAAAGGGGGGGGACTCCCTAAAAAACAGAATTATCTTTTTTTTGTTTTGTTTTTGGCGGGTGGGCCCCTTCTAGTACAGGCTTTCCTTGCTAGTTAAGTGTTCTAGGAACCCATCTGCATCAGTGCACCAGCTAACGTTGCTGTGAAGAGGCTGCGCTTGGCTTCAGACTTTTATTTTATTTTATTTTTTAGATTCTTTCAACAGGTTTGCCCTTTTCATGATGGGTGATTCATAAGCAAAACTGCCCACAATGTGGCTGAATGTTCAGTTTTTGATCAAACACAGCATGACGCCAGTGCCCCACCCACCCTATTCACCTGATCTTACCTCAAGCAATGTTTTGTTCTTTTCCCCAGATGAAAACAAGTCCTCAAAGGGAAACATTTTGCAGATGTGGGAGAGGTGAAACAAAAAAAGCATAAAGTCATTAAAAAAAAAAAGGCATCAAAACTGACAAATCAGAAACTGTTTTGAGCAGAGGAAAAAGCATCTGGATAGGTGTATTGCATCAAGCAGAGAGTACTTTAAAGGTGACTGAAGTTTAAACATGTAAGAATAAATACACGATTTTTTATAAATAAATTTTGGTTTTCTTGGAGAGGTCCCCTCTCATTTAGTATCTTCAATAAAGAACAGTACATTTTTAAAGGAGTGATAAAACCAAGGAAAAGGGCTTTGAGTCTCCAGGAATGGCAACTTGGGGGAAGGAAAATAATAACAGATAAAGCTAGTTGGTAAAGTTTGTTAATGGAGATTTCTCTGGTACCACTGAGGCAGGGGCTCATCTAAAACATAGAGATAAGGGTCTTCCCAGAATAGAAAAAAATGTGTTTTAAAAAAGTAGCATGACGTAATCAATGTCTAAGTGTGCACGAGTAACCCAGTTACAACCCTGTGCTATAAAATACCCAATCAAAAATGCAGGTTGTCAAATAAGGAAGACAAAGGTGCTAAAATGTAATATAAGGCAATGCCCTTCTGCCTTTAGGGCTCAGTCTTCTGATATAAATCTGCTGGACCAATACCAGCACAAATAAATGCTGCTTCCTGGCAAAAAAGCCTAAGTGTCTCACCTCTCTCTGTAAAAAATTCTGCCACACCAACTCTAAGCCTATAAGGGTCAAAAGTTTCCATCAATAGTTAACTAACCTTTATTCTCCCTGGCAGATGGGGTATCATAATATCTTTTGTTCTCGTGTATCTATGTGCTGCTTTTCTGCAAATAGAGGGAGGACGGAAAGCTTTTCTGTATCTGGCTCTTCTCTTCTGAAGTATCTTCAGCTACACATATATTCATATTTGGGTTGTCATATTTTGGTCTCTCACCCAGGCAATAGCAATTCAAGAAAACATAAATAGACCTGAATCTCTGACTGCCTTCCAGTTTAGCTGATAATGTTTCTTATTACTCATTACATTAGACCTGAACTCTTTCTCTGTGACTCTAGCAAAACAGCTTTCTAAAAATTGTAAATATATAATCAGAGCTCCCCATATAGACAAGGGAAACAAAGACACTGAATTTAATAGACACTGATTGAACCCACTTGGGCTGTCAGGTACAAATGTCAGAAATTTATCTGGAGGAAACTATACAGTAAAGAAGTGTTGTTTGTTTGTTTGCTTGTTTGTTTTATCTGACTAAATGAACAAGTAAACCAGATAGGAATTTTTTTGATTGAGAATTTTTATTTGTGCTTGAGTTTTGGGATTTATTTTACTCCACATGATGAATTGGTTAATTAGACTGATTTAATGATTCCACCTTGAAACACGTATCAAAACATCACATTGTACCCCAGAAATACATACAATTATTATTTGTCAATTAAATTTGATTTTTATTAAATGTCCCAATTACAGAATTGTTCAGGGAAATGTTAGGTTAAAAATACTTATAGTTACTTGGTGAATTACATTCACCGTCTACCAAACTGAGAAATTTCAAGGACCAGGTGGTAATGACAGATAAAAAATAAAATTTCTTGCTCTCTGTAGCAAAGAAAATAGAGTGTCTGAAAACAGAATACTTACATTTCATAAATAATATTTTACCTGCAATAAAAGATGAGGTTATTAGGTAATGGCAAATTTTAATTATAAAACAAGGTATCTAAACTAAAATGAATCTCTTTAATTTTATATTCAGGGTTTAAAATATAATTATTTCCTTTGGTACTGATGCAATAGAAAATTATCTGGAGGAAAGAATATACTATGGTAAAAAATATTTTGGGTTTTTTTTATAAGAAAGAAATGTTTTTCTACAAATCATAATTGAAATATTTATGAAAATAATTCTCCACACTCATCCATTTAAAAAAAACTATTACAAAAGAGAACCTTATTTCCAAAGTGTTCAGATTCTGACAGTTTATGTTTTGGAACAATGAGGAATTTGAGGGAATTTTTAAAAATAAACTCAAAATAATGACCATAATTGTTATCAAATCTGATATGATGCTGAAAATGTGAATGCATCTTCTTCCTTATGGAGAAAAGGCATTCCTTCTACACCCATCTCAGGAGATCACCAACCACTGAATGACCATCACAGCCCCAGCTCCCTATACCCATATCAGGGTATGCAGTACATGGTATGTGTGGGAAGCACCCTCTGAATGTTCCGCTGGTAGATTCTGACAATATACTCCTTTACCATCCTGTATGTGAGATGAGGATTGAGACCACTTTTTAAAAAGACTCAGTCATATGTAGAGAGAGAGAGTGAGCAGTGGCTGAGGAACAGAAGAGCAATGAGGAGAAAATGATTATAGTTCTCTCTCCTGAGAAAGTTTGCTATGACTTTGTGGTGCCATGGCCCCCATTGTTTGCCTAGGGAAGATTATCAGTCTCAACAGGAAATCAGTTGGAACCTTTTCACAATATTTATACTTTATCTCAGGTTTGGACCCATGGGCTATTGGTCCTGAGTCTGTGGGAGTAATTCTTCTTTGTCTTTTCACAGGATTTAAGATTCCTGCTACTCCCAGGAACCTCACCTGGAGTAATGAGCAGGTGCCCAATTTACTGTGGGGCATAATTCAGTTTTTTCAACACTGACCCTCCTGTTCATTCAGTCTCCTTCCTCCTTCTGCCTTGCTCTGTTTTTTCTCCTGTTAGCCTTCTCTCCCTCCCTCCTCTTCTTTCTTCTGTAGAACAATTGAGCATTCAACTTGTCAGCAGAGACCATACTTTCTTTGCTTAATAAAAAGAAAGAAGGCACTTTGTTCCTCACCCTTTCCTCCTTAGAGCATCCTCTTGAAAACATAAAAGACCCAGTAAAAGGCTCAAACTTTTAATTTTCAGTATGAGATCCTGAGCCTTCTGATCACTGAAACTATAAACATATACTTCTGAGATTAATTTCAAAGTCATTCACAAGAAATACAGGAGAATCAAAAAGTGGGTCCTCCTGTATCTCAAGGAGATAAATTTTATGTCTCTTCTACTTTATAACATACATTTATGTGAAATCCTGTCCAGATTTTGTAGCCACTTCCATGCTTCTTTATATGCCAGTAAGTCTGATAATACTTAATATTAAGGTGTGTCCTTTCTCTCCTCTGTATTGACATCGAGTTTCTTCTAATTTGAGTTCTACTTGCCAGTGGATCTGTTGGGGGTTGGAAAAGAACTCCAGAACATCTGTTAAGATGTCATCTTGAGTTTCTCTAGGGGAACCAAACAGTCTATGATTTCAACTTTTTGGGCTACTATTTTAAGCTACTATTAACCTTTTGCTTATTAAGTTGCTCATTTACTTCTCAGGGCTTGCTAAATGAGTGGCGTTTCCCTTGAAGGAACTCATAATTTTTCGTTATTTCCATGTTTAAGGGGACCTGGCAGGCACATAAGAGGGGTCTGTGCTTCATCTCACTAATAGTGTATGAGGCTCCTAAGTACCTATGTTTGAAAGGGGGAGGATTCTCCTTTGAAACTGAATTTTTTACTGTCATTGACCAAGTGATAAATCTATGCGAGCCCCTTGAGTGAAAGTTTTCTTACTCTTCCACTTTTCATCTTTTAAATTTTTAACCAATAATTATTTTTTTAAAGCAGAACAGTAGAAGTATATTTAAGTGTTTATAGCTTATTATGAGAATTAGAATACTCATTCCATTATAGTCATGCTCAAGGTTCACCAACTCACTCAAAATCAATACATACTCACAAATCTTACAATACACACACACACACGCACACACACACACACACCAAGACGGCCTTAATTTTCCCCTAAGCTTTATTAAACTTTGGACAAATTTCCACTACCTTCCCTTGTCCTAGAGCATTTACTTTAGAAAACTTACAATTATAAACTTTTTCTCTGCCACCTAGAGATGTAAATCTCCCAGTCTCTGGCCAGCTTTTCAGCTCAGGAATGCCTGTCTCAAGGACCTTGGCACTATCCTTTGAAATATAATAATGAAAAGAGATAGGGCCCCTGCTCCTATCTCTTAATCTCTGTGAGAGGGAGGGCAGAGACATAAGTCCGATAAGCACCAATTAGCAAACACAGATGGCCTAATTACATTGTCCAGTCTGTCTGCTAAAGCCCTTTAGTCATTTTTTCTAACTTACTCTAATGCTTAAAAACTCTCCTGACTTTCGTTTCACTGGAGTAAATGGGTGATGATGATGATGAAGATGGGTAGATGATAGATTAGATAGATAAATATGATAGCTATAATCACATATTTTATACATACAGTCATGTGCCTCATAACAATGTTTTGATCAAAACAGACATATATGATGATTTCATAAGATTATAATGTCATATTTTTTTCTGTATTGTTTCTGTGCTCAGATACACAAACACCATTGTGGTACCGTTGCCTGTAGTATTCAGTACAGCAGTAACATGATGTACAGATTTGTAGTTTAAAAGCAGTAGTCTATGCGGTATAGCCTAGGTTTTTAGTAGGCTATACCATCTAGGTTTGTGTCAGTAAACTCCATGATGTTTGCACAACAACAAAATTGCCTAAAGACACATTTCTCAGAGCATATCTCCATGGTTAAGTGATACATCACTCTATACAAAGATATATTAACAAGTCAAAATTTAAACAAGAGAACCAAGTATTCTGGTGGAAGCAGTTATATTTCTATTTCAGAAATAACACCATCATTCTATTCCCCACCCCCTACTGGCCCCTTCCTGCTGCAACACATGAAACTGTAGACACACACACACACACACAAACCTGTACACACAACCCTAACACAACACATATGGAGCAGATCTGGAGTCTCTGTAACTTTGGAGAGATACCCAGTTACCCAGGAGTCCTTTCGGTCATCTGTGAACAGATAGAAGCTACTTTGACCTGGAGAAGATTGGGAAGACCAAAGAGAAAGAGGTGGCCTTCGCTGAAAATTTATTGTTTAACTGGCTTTCACTTTTTACTGGAGTAAGTTCTGTGACAATGAACGTGCTTCTGTCTCGGTCTCCTCTGTATCCTGTTAACTCCTGTCTTCCTCAGATCCTCACAGGCTGGCTATATAGTAATGGTATCTGCAGGCTCAGCCCTTTTCTAGCTTACAAGAAGATTCTTGCTGGATTATAATTCGATCAGAATTCTCATCATTCCACAGATGGAATTAATTTGCTATCAATAGGCCCATTGTATGTTGTTCTAGGAATAAGCACAAAAGGCTTGTATGATCTTTGCACTTCGACATTCCCTGCCCTCTCTATTACATGTTGGACCATTTTTAGAAACTTGATTTCTGCCTTGGTCTCCTTCCTAGAATCCTTCTTTCCTGACGGGAAGAGCTGTGCACAGAACCTTAGCTCTTGCAGCTGCATTACCGGGGACCATTGTGAATGAACTGGTTACCCAGACCATAACTCAATGTAGGACAAGGAACTGTCCTTCTCTGAACCTCTCCTGTATTTACATTTGTCATGTCAATCTAATGTTTCAGCCTTATACTTTATACTCATACTTGTTTCATTAGAACTTACATAGACTTTCTGATACAGTTTATTAAACACCTCCCCCCCAAAAATCCTCTCTAAAGTTGAGTTATTTCTATGGCTCTTTTACTGCTCTACATATTTCTTTTCATTCATGTTGCTGGTAATATAGCTTGCTTGAAGTATAACACAAAAATATAAAAAATATGCATAGATATTGATGACACTATATACTATTTATTGAGAGGCTATTATTTAGTGAGCACTATGCATTTTTCCCAACATAATAGCAATCATTCAACTTTAGTGTTATTATCCCCATTTTACAGATTGGCAATCTGAATCTAATATTTATAAAAAATTTGATCAGTTTTAAGAGGCCATAGGCATTAAATACAGTGGCTGAAATTCAAAACAGGACTAGTTTAGGCATAGGTCTTAAGTTCTTTCTGTTGTGCCACATGATTCAGATATTCCATTCAATGTTAAGAAGTAGCACAGTTGTGGCAGAAGAAAAAAAGTCAACCCCAAAGTGGCAGGTATACTTTTTTTAAAAGAAAAATCATTAGGCATCAAAATGCCTCGCAAATTAGTTGTGTGTCCATGAACAAATCATCTAGTTATTTTGGACTAGCAATTTCCTTATTAATTAAATAAGGGAATGGAACAGTTGGTAATCTTATAGATTCTTCATAAATAAAAAAATGGCTCTTTCTGAATGGTAATTATACTCTAAGATGCTTCTTGAAAATGTGCATTGGAAAATAATGTTCACTGCTATTTCCTCTGGCAACTCCTGGAGATACATGACCCATTCTTTTTTAAGAACAAAGTTAAGAAACTTGTGAAAGGAATAGTCTATCCATGTAACCATGCAAAAAAAAAAAAAAAAAAAAACAGCCTTAAAGAACTTAAGCCTCTCTCCACTCATCCATGTAGGGAGCTAAAAGTAATAAATGTTACTGCAAGTTTTGTGTCAGAGAAGCTGCCTTCCTCTACTTTTTGCCACACACTTGGAGTATCTGAGCATGAACTTGAGAAGTGCCTTTTCTTGCCCGCTAGACAAACTGGTGTATATTGGAGGAAGAAAAATCCATAAATCCCAATATCTAGCTCTCAATTTGCCTTCCATCTGCCTGGCTAAGTTTTCAGTTGAAGAGGGTTTATGTCCTCATTTCCCAGGGCTATGAGAATCCATTAAAAGTGACAATGATTGCTAGAAATGGAGGAAGTGTATAGAATCAATGTCAGTTTGGCAGGCAAAGTGAAGACTATTTCAGCTTACAAATTCTAGGAAATCTGTTTGCAAAGTTGATCTTCATTGGAGAGCAGAAGATGATAGAAAATCAACCCAAAGTGGTAGGCTACCATGTTCTTTCAGATATTCCAAAAGCAATGTCAGAACGTCTCTTCTGCTGTTTAATCCCAATACAACTCATGCTTGCTGAATGCCAGCAGAGTACCAAAGGATTTAGTAGATGCCAGTAAGACTTAAGTGAAAAAAAAACAAAAAAAACAAATTTACTTTTTATTATTATCCACAAATATTGCCCTCAAATAAAGTTACAGAATTCTTTGTCTCCATTATTAAATCAAGAAATACTTTTCCTTTTATTTTTAATAATGTTTTATCTTACCTTTACTAAGTTAAACGTACCTCTACATGAACTTAAATATTAATGTAGCCAGTAATTGTCCCACAACCCTCTACAAACCAATCAAAAACATCTAAAGGAAAGAGAGGAGCTCTCTAGCTATCACAAGTAACTATTCTTCTAGTTCAATATGTATGTATTCTTATTTATAAGGAACAGAGAAAAACAGAATGTGAAAGAGAAAACACGTGCACAAGTCAATTAAAACAGAGTCTGCAGACAGGTGTTTTGCATGCTGGTTACAGATGTATTTTTGCCCTGGTACAAAAGCTATGGTGCAGAAATCACAAGTTTGAAAAGTCATTAAGCCAATTCATATGGCCTATGGTAGGGATTAGCTAATTTTTAACAAAAATAATCTTTTCAGTTGTAGGGTTTAGGAGTGCATTACATTGTCACCAGTCTTTTGCAAATTGCAGTTAGGGTATTTTTGCTGAACTTCCACAAATCTAAAGCTCATTCTATTAACGTAATCTTTAGGATGGCCTTGAACTCTAGAATTGTAATTTTAATGAAATCACATTTACTCTGTTCTGACATACTTTTTATAAAGAATATTTTATACTGTTAATATAAAAGAGAATGGCTGCAACTCAATCTATACAAATGATATTAAAGGAAACGCAAGAGTCTGTGAAAAACCTTAAGTTTAAAAGTGCGATCCTATTAAAAAGAATATCTAGGGATGCCAGCACATTCTCAATGTAACAGGAGTTTAAAATTATACTCTTTCCATCTTGCTTTTGGCTAAGGTCACAAAGGCTGAGAATGACATTGCAGGTGTCAAAACCCCCCTCAGCTGATAGTGAGATGTTAGTTCATCCATGCAAGAGAATAAGAAATGTGTCTTGGATCCTGTAAGGTCAGCCACCTCACAAAATTATTAAAAAGGTAAAGATGGAATCCTTACAGGCAGGATTTCCTTGGAAAGACTTGTCAGTGAGATATTAGCACCCCAAAAGGACAAGGAAAGAAAAGCTTCCTCCTATATTAATCCAAATGAAAGGGGCTTCTCAAGGGCTCTGCATGCATTCTCTGTAACTCAGCTGACACAGAGAACTAAAATTTGAAACACACCAGAGAAACTGAAAACTAAGAGTCTGTACCCATCAGGTTAAGCAATTACAGTTTGTGGACAGCATGGTCAAGGAAGCAAGTAGTATGATGGTAGAATAATTTCAAATGTGTCAGTAATTGCACTAAATGTAAATGCAGTTGATATCCCAGTAAAAAGACAAAAATTATCAACTTATAAAATGCTTTCTAATACTTTTTAAACTTAAAGTAACAGAAAACTTGGAGCTAAAATAATGGAATAGTATATGTCATTCAAATACTAATCAAAATTATTAAATTCAAACAAACATACCTTAAGGAAAAAAATTTTTGAAATAAAAATTTCAATTCATCATTTTGACATATAATTTTAAAATTCTTCCCAATGAATAACATGGCTTCAAAATATGTAAGCAAAAATTGAAAAAAACTAAAATTATAAATAAAATCTAAAAGGAGACTGATATACCTCAGCTAATAATTGATAGAACAAGCAATAAGGAAGGTTCTGAGTCCTCACCTAGAGAATAAGGGCTAATGTTAGAACCACTTCCTCCTCTTGACAATAATTTCCTAAATACATATTTATATGAAATCAATACAGTAAAGATATCAGGGCTAGAATCTTCTTCAGCAACCTTGCAATGGCTCATGTATATTGCCATATTTCAAAATAAACCTAAGACCTTAAACATGCTCAATATTTTTTTAAAAGGTATGCATCTAGATAAGCTAAACTAGAATAAATATAAATACAGCTAATCTTACTTTGTTAAACACAAATAATCTTCCCCTAATATTTCCTCATGCATGACAGATGTAGAAGCAATCCAACAAACCAAAAAGAGTGATAATGGAGTAACATTCCTCAAAGGAAACTCTCGAAGGAACGGTACTATTTCTCTTTGTCAGCAGTGTATGTCTGGGAAGTTACACAGGCTGTAGGGAAAAAAAACAACACTTGACCTACTTTCGACACCTTACTAATGTCAGTAGGTGAATGTGTGGTGAAGCAGGCTTTCCCAAACAGTGTTGGAAATACTGCCTTATTCGAGCAACTATAGCCACCCCAAATCTCTTTGGTAGATATAGTATAGCTTAACAATATCCAGTTTGCTTGCCTGTAGGAATATTATTCTTCCTGATCTTATTGAAACAGTAGTGAATATGTGATTTGCTTTGGACAATAAAACATGAGAGGAAATGATATGTGTCACTTCTGGGGTTTAAGGACAAATGCAAGCTGTAGCCACTCTCATTATTCACAGTAACTGTGTTGTATAAAATCTCCATGAACAATGAAATGACAAATATAAAGTCATTGCTCCTAGGAGAAATACACTATTAGGTTTCTTTCTGGGAGCCTCTGGTTGCAACGTTTTCATCAGCCAATCAGTACAACTAATAATACTTTATTGTGTGACTCTTTGCTGAAAAACACCTTATTGAATATATATTTTTTATAAATAATTAATTCCATGTAGTATATATTTATAAAAAACACTAGCCAAGAAAAGTTTAACTTTTGCATCACCCTGAGCAATATGACTATATATCTTCTGGGTTTTCAACCTCATAACAACACCTTCCACTGCTTTTATTGGTCATCCTTTAGTGAATTCACAAATCTAACTATTTTAAATCTTTCACATAACTTTAAATACTACTACATGTTGTGAATCCTAATAGTATAGATGTTATTTGAATACTTTCTAGATCAGCTTCACGTACAGATTGGCAAATTTCCTCTTCTAGATGCACTGTGTCACTGATGTGTTGACATTGAACTCATAGTGAATAGCACTGTAATTCATGCCTGAATGAAGCTCATTTAACATGTATTTTTCCCCTAAGGCACGTCACAGCCTCCTTGTGCATAGGAGTATAGACAGCACTTCACACTACACTTTGGTCCATTTTAAATGGCAAAACCATGAACAATGACCAAACAAAATCACAAGTTGTTTTAAAATAAGTGATACTAAATAAACTTTAAAAAAGTATTAGAGCTGAAATAAGAAAGCAGTCTGATCTCAGTTGGAAACGTGCACAGTTGAACAACTCAAAGTTTTTGCCACTCTGCATATCTGAGAATAAGGTTCACTTTATACATTAATCGTGACCAACAATCTTCCAGTTATGAACTGCTTCATTAACCTAGGCAGTGCAGAAATCTCAAATGACCATAGTAAACAAATAGCATGAGGCAACAAAAATATTATTTTGTTTTAAGACTCTTAGACTTTGGAATTTCTGGTTACTGCAATGAAACCTAAACTTCCCTGATTTAAACATTCCTTAACCAAGAATTACTACAACAAAATTTATCCAACTAATATACTCATACCTGAACAAAGCCATAACTAGAAGTTTATAGCATATGGATGGAAAAATACATACAAATTCAGAAATTCTGCTCACCTCAGATAATCAAGACTAAGGAACCGAGGGTCTAGGTGGCCCCTAGTGTTCACTGAACAATTTTTTTTTAATGTTTAGAAATATATGTATTAGTTTTAAAATAAAAAGACAAAGATGACTTTAAAAATTAAAATGAAATAACCAAACAGGAAGGATGGATTTTTTAAATCAGCCTTCAGGTTTTCTCTTTCAGTAAAGAAATGTTAGTTTTATTAGACTGAAAATTTCTAGAAGGTTTGGATTGTTGTCTTTATCTATGGATTATTTTATCACTAAAGACAGATTATTCCATTATGCATTTAAAAGATGGATTTTGCTATTTTTAATCATTTAAATTAATATATTATTATTTATTTGGGGGGGACCGAAAATTTTATTCACTTTTCAATGACCCTAAAGTGTGAACACAGCAGAAGGAGAACAGCTGATAAGACAGCACAGTCTTGTTTCCTAGAGATACCAGTAACTTCTTGGCAAGCCTGGTACTGCCAGTGGGTACCCGGTCCATGCAGCCCATCTATCTAGAGGATCACTGGAGCATGACTTTTAAGTATAAGAAGAGGAAATGATTACCTTCCAGAAACAGTGACTCATAATCTCTTGTATATATGAGTTCTATTACTTTATCAAAAACTTTTTTGAAATAAAAATGCATCTCATTTATAAAATTTTCCACATAAATTGTACTAATTGTATTTATAATTTTAACTGAAAATTAAGGTGACAACAGTATTACAGAAAACATTTGAGAATAAGATCTTCCATAATTTCTCTGTCAGGAGAAATTCTAATTCATTTAACACATATTTCCACTAAAAACATTATCTTTATTTTTATTATATTTGTTTTTCTGTCTTGTACACAAATACAAGTCCATAGGCTTACTGAGGACAACTTGAATTTATATATCTATTTTCTACATTATATTTTAGTCTAACTTGATTTCAAAAAAATTGTCAAGAGTGTTTTGAACTATTTCCATTATAGTTTTACCTTGATATTGATCCTGTATCTGATATTCAAATAATTTCTCTCAAAAACTAGATTTTATATATATGTGTGTATGCACACACACACACACACACACACACACACACACACACACATATATTTATTTACATCACAAGAAAAATTTTATAAGAATATCCTATATAGCTGTATAAGCATATTGTTTAGAAAATAGTTTACTTCCAGGTAAATCTATTATAGAGAATAATTATATAATAGACACATATTTGTTATAGTCTTAGATTGTATATATTATATATAAAATATATGTTACTATATGTGTGACAATAGTAAATGAAAAAAATTTTTAAAAATATTTTTTCATTATGTAAGAAAAACTTATTTCATTACCACTATAGTTCAGAAGGTTTGATGAAACAGCTTCTATGTCTACATATATAAATTCAGTTGAAAGGCCAACTTGAATTGGTCTTTTGGCATTTTATAAATCACCATACTTGAACTGTTACTAACAGGTATGCCTTCTGACACTGACCCTTTTGGCACACAAATTGAATTATGGTGACCTTAAATAACTCAATCAAGAAACAAAACCAGGGATCAGGAAGATGGCAGTTGAGCCAGTGGGACTATGCAAGTCCTGGTGTGAGTGAGTGAGTGTGTGGAAAATTTTTTGTATGTGCTGGTGAGTGAGTGGGTATGTGAGTGACTAAGTGAGGAGTTGGGAGTTAGCAGCCAGGGCTCTCCTGGTACAGCAACTGGTGCCACAGCTGCTAGGCTTGGACCCTAGCGATTCCCAGGACGCAGAAGCCAAACGCCATTTTCTTTTTCTTTCCCTTTTTTTTTTTTTTTTTTTTAAAGCAACATACCCTCCCTGGGAAGAAAATGCTGAGAGAGACTGTCTAAGTGGGGATTCGTAAGCAAGTGGCCAGGTCCCTGATGCAACCTCTGATGCTGCAGGTTCTCTACTTCGTCCCTGGCTCTTCCTAGGTTGCAGAAGCCAAGTGCCATTTTTTTTTAATGGACAAAAGTTATTCTGCAAAAAAGCGGTGGGGAGAAAACATTGCCCCAGGCTCTCCCTCACCCTTGCAGCAGAAGAGAGACTGCCGACTCCTGGTTTTGCCTCACCAATTCAGCATCTGGCAGGGCATTGGTAGCAGGGACTGCGGAGGGAGTCCAGAGACAAAGTCCCATGGAAGAAGACAAGAGACGTACCCCACCACCACCTTGAAGGCAGGGCAGGAGATTGCTCTGACTTGCTCACCAGGGGTAACAGACCTGATCTCTGTGACTAGCGGATCAGCTACGCAGGGATTCATCGTGACCCAGAGGGAATATCCTGAAAGCACAAATTTTGGCAGGACCTGACAAGTGCGGAGTTCCAGGCACCCCACCCCCTACCTTGATCAAGCTGAGGACAAAGGGTGTGGCTAGAAAAAGGTGAAGAAGAACTCCAAAGATATCAATGGTGAGTCGAGGGCTGATCCAAAACCCCTCCTCTCCAGCAATCCACTGAACATCAGACCCACACAGCTGGGCCATGACTGAGAGGGACCAACCTAGGCGGAGCCTGGATGTCAGTCACAATAGGAGAATTCCATTCCAGGAAGCCCCCCCATCATGAGTACACACCTGGGAAGAGACAATCCTGTACCTCCCCACCCCACCGGAGGAGATCTCTCTGACCATACAAGAGTGGGAGGGGAGGACTGCAGCCCCACCTACCTCCACAGCCCCTCCTCCTTCTCTGCTTCTAACATTGAGGAGAGAGTGAAAGAGATGACTGCAAGAGAGACCTGATTAGAGGAACACTTACAGAGCCTGCCACAAGAGGGCAGAGGTTTTTTTTAATTTTCAATTTTTTTTAATTTTTAAAAATTTTTTGACTGTTATTTCATCTATTTTTTAAAATATTTTTCCTTTGTGCATGAATGTGTATGTTAGGGTTTAATCTGCATCCCCCCCCAAGTTTTTCTTTTCTTTTTCTGTTTCTTCTTTTATTTGTAGTTTTCTGTTTATGTGTGTATGTGAATGATTGTGTGTTTATCTTTCAATTTTGTTGTTGTTGGCTTATTTTTGCTCTTTTGTTCATTTGGATTTTTTATTTTAATTTCTTATAGCTTAAGGTGTGTGTCAATATATGTGTGAGGGTGTGAGGGTTTGACGTGAACTCCTTTTTTTTTCACCCACCAGTCTTTCTGTTTTTCTTCTCTATTCACTATGTCCTATGCATGCATGTTTGTGTATTTAGTTTTCTTGGTTTGTTGTTGTCGTTTTGTTTGTTTCACTTTGTTGCTATTCCAGTTTGTTTTGGGTTGTGTATGTATGTCTGTGTGTGTTCAATTGTTTTTTTGCATTGGTTTCTGCTTTGCATCATCATGTAGAGTGGTGGTGGGGAGTGGGTCTCAGGGAACACATACCACAATAAGTGAATATTGTAATTTGTAAGTAGTTTCTGAATCCTTGCTACTCTATTCAATACCTACTCTATTCAAATGTCAAAAACTTATAAGAGACAACAAAGCTTTCCATACACCATCCTATTTCAAAATAGAACAAAATCCAGAGCCCAGATCAGGGAAAAATAGAGGACTGAGCAAACATCAGAAGGGAAATCTTCTCCCACTGACACTGAATAACAGAACTAAAGAGAAAAACAAGAGATCTGTCACAAATGGGGAAAAACTGAAGGAAGACCTCAGGCAATTTCAAGTATACCAAAGACAAAACTAGTGAAAAATCAGAACTTGGTGCCTGAACAATGGAAGTCACCAATGACAACTGTCCCCAAAATACAACAGGGTTTAGGGAATGGATGAAAAGAGTGAATAAGACTCATCAAAGACAAGATGCAACACTGAAAGAACTTGTAACAGAGATTTTGACACTAAAAAATTTTATCCAGGAAATAAATAATAATAAAAAATTTGGAAAGCAGAATTAATCTAGCTGAAGAAAGAATCTCAGAACTTGAATACCAGAAGATGGAATTAACCACATCTGTAAAAAATATAGAAAGAAGACTCAGAAAGAAAGAGAACAAAGACTACAAGAGATGTTCGATTATATCAAGAGGCCAAACCTACATGTGATTGGTATACCAGAAGAAGAAAGGGAAATGGAGAACAACTTGGAGCAAGTATTCTAGGAAGTAATCCAAAAAAACTTTCCCCATCTCACTAGCCAAGCAAAGAGATACAGAAAAACTCCACAAGACATAAAACGATATCAACCCCTAAACACATAATAATTAGCTTACACAAAGTAGGCACAAAAGAAAACATCCTAAAGGCAGCAAGAGAAAAATGTCAGACTACCTACTGAGGAAATCCAAACAGAATAGCAGCAGACCTATTGGCAGAAACACTACAAGCAAGAAGCGACTGGAGACCTATAGTCAAAGATAAACAGTTTCAACCAAGAATTTTCTATCCAGCTAAGCTCAACTTCATCAGTGATGGAGAATTAAAATCCTTCCCAGACATCCAATCCCTAAGAGATTATGCAGCTTCCAGACCAACTCTACAGGAGACACTTAAAAAGGTATTAAGCACAGAAGAAGAAAAAAATGGCCACACACTTCTCAAGAGGACAGCAGAGCACAAAATCAACAGAAAATACAATGCAATAAGAAACTTGAAAACACATACATACATCAATCCCAAAGCCAAAGAAAACAAGCAAAGAAAAAATTTTATAAGAACCTCATAACAGTGATAAACATTCACATTTCAATAATCAGCCTGAACATGAATTTACTAAATGAACCATTGAAAAGACACAGAATGACAAACTGGATAAGAAACCATGACCCAATTGTTTCCTACATCCAGGAGACTCATCTCACTACAAAGGAAGTACACAGGCTCAAAGTTAAAGGATGGAAAACGAGTTTCCAGGCAAATGGATCACAAAAGAGGCAGGAGTTGTGATCTGAATACCAGACAAAACAACCTTAAACCTATCAAAAATTTTAAAAGATGCAAAAAGACACTACATAATGATAAACTGTTCAATTCATCAACAAGAAATAATCATCCTAAACATAGATACACCCAACACAGGAATACCAGTATTTATAAAGCAACTACTAAGTAAACTAAAAAAAGTTATTTACTCTAACACTATTATAGCAGGGGACTTGAATAGTCCACTGACAACCCTAGATAGATCATCAAGACAAAAAATCAACAAGGACATTCAGCACCTAAACTTGATACTAGATCAAATGAACTTAATAGATACCTACAGATTATTCCACCCAACAACCACAGAATATACATTCTACCCATCACTACATAGAATGTACACCAAGATTGATCACATTCTTGGCCATAAATCTAGCATAAACAAATTCCATAAAGTTGAAATCTTGCCATGCACATTCTCAGTGGAGAATAAAAATAAACATCAGCACCAACAAAATTTCTTGAAAACTCATAAAAATATGGACACTAAACAGCATGACGCTGAACAACTACTGGGTCAACACTGAAATCAAAGCAGAAATTAAGAGTCCTGGAAACAAAATAAAATGAAGAAACATCTTATCAAAACTTCTGGGATGCCATAAAACAGTTCTAAGAGGGGAACTTACATCTCTATGAGCACACACAAAGAAAATGGAAAGATAACAAGTGGAGAGCCTAACAAATCACCTAAGGGAGCTGGAAAGAGAAGACCACCAAAACACCAAATTTAGCAGAAGAATCCAAATCACCAAAATAAGACCCAAAATATGGGACATAGAAGGAAAAAAAATCACAGAAAACATCAACAAAACAAAAAGCTGATTCTTTGAAAGAATTAAAAAGATTGATGGTGCCTAGTCAGAATGACCAAAAAAAGAAAAAAAAAGAGAGAGAGAGAGAGAAAATGCCCAAATAAACACAATCAGAAATTCAAAAGATCAAATTCCAACTGGCCCCAAAGAAACAAGAAGACACTGAGACATTAAATAGACCAATCACAACCCAGGAAATTGACTCTGTCATATGAAAACTACTACAAAAAAAGTCCTAGACTGGATGGCTTTCCAGCAGAATTCTGCAAAATGTACAAGGAGGATCTGATACCAATCCTATTACACATATTCCAGGCAATTGAGAAAGATGGAATTCTCCCCAAATAACTTTATGAAGTTAACATCACACTGATACCCAAACCAGGTAAAGATTCAACAAAAAAAGAGAACTATGTCCCTTATGAACATAGATGCAAAAATCCTCAATAAGATTCAGGCAAATCGAACCCAAAAACATATCTCAAAAATTATACACCATGACCAAGTAGGCTTCATCCCCAGGATGCAGGGCTGGTTCAACATTCACAAAATCATAAATGTAATTAAATACATCAACAAATGTAGAAACAAGAATCACACAATGATATAATTAGATGTAGAAAAAGCTTTTGATAAAAATTCAGCATTCCTTCTTGATAAAAACCTTCAAACACTTAGGAATAGAAGGAACATACCTCAAAATAGTAAGTGCCATCTACAATAAACCATAGCTAACATATTGCTAAATGGACAGAAACTGGAAACATTTCCTTTGAAGACTGAAACAAGACAAGGCTGCCCTATCTCACCTCTCTTGTTCAACATTGTGTTGGAAGTCCTAGCTCAGGCAATTAGACAGGAGAAAGAAATCAGCAATATCTATCCAAATAGGAAAAGTGGAAGTCAAGTTATCCCTCTTTGCCGATGATATGATCCTATACCTTGAAAATCTGTCAAAAACCTGCTTGCACTAATAAAGACTTTGGCAAAGTCTAGGGTACAAAATAAATGTGCAAAAGACAGTTACATTCCTATACACCAACAACAAGCAGACAGAGACCCAAATTAAAAGTACAATCCCATTCACAATAGCCACCAAAAAATTGAAATACCTCAGCATCTTCCTAACCAGAGGAGTGAAAGATCTTTACAATGAGAACTACAAAACACTGCTCAAGAAATCCAAGAAGACACAAACAACTGGAAAAATATTCCATGCTCATGGATAGGATGATTCAACATTTAAATTGTCCATCCTACCAAAGGCAATCTACAGATTCAATGCAATACCCATTAAGTTACTGGAAATGGCAATACAGAAATTCATATGGAAACATAAATGACCGTGAATAGCCCAAACAATCGTTAGCAAGAAACAAAGTTGGAGGTATCACACGTCTAGACTTCAAACTTTACTCTAATGTTACAGTAATCAAAACAGCCTGGTATTGGTACAAGAACAGGCACATAGACCAATGGAACAGGATAGAGATTTTGGAAGCAAAGCCTCAATTTTTCAACCAATGCATCATTGACAAAGAATCCAACAACAACTATTGGGGAGAGGAGAAACTATTCAGTAAATGGTTCTGGGAAAACTGACTGATCACATTCAGAAGATTGAAACAGGACCCCTATCTATAACCATACACAAAAATTAACTCTAAATGGATCAAAGATCTAAACATAAAACCTCAAACTCCAAGAATCTTAGAAAACAAAGGAGACACTCTTATGGAAATTGGAACTGGCAATCAATTCCTATTCAGAACACTAAATGCCTATACCTTAAGAAATAAAATAAGCCGGGCTCAGTGGCTCAACCTATAATCCCACACCTTTGGGAGGCTGAGGTGAGTGGATTGCCTGAGCCCGCGGGTTCGAGACCTGCCTGGGCAGCGAGACCTCATCTCTACAATAAAAAAAACAAAACAAAACAGCCGGGCGTGGTAGCGCATGCCTATAATTCCAGCTATTTGGAAGACTGAGGCGGAAGGATCGCCAGAGCCCAGCAGGTTGAGGCTGCGGTGGCCAGGAGCGGCCACTGCACTCCAGTCTGGGCAACAGAGTGAGACTCCCACTCAAAAAAAAAAAAAAGGAAATAAAATAGACAAGTGGGACCTCATCAAACTAACGAGCTTCTGCACAGCAAAAGAAACCATCAAGAGAGCAGGGAGACAGTTCACAGAATAGAAAAAAAATATTTGCCAACTGTATATCTGACAAAAGCCTAACATCTAGGATCTACAAGGAACTCAAACGTGCTGAAAGGAAAAAACAAACAGCCCCACTAAGAAGTGGGCAAAAAACATGAATAGACACTTCTCAAAAGAAGATATACAGGCAGCCAACAGACACATGAAAAAGTGCTCAACCTCAATCATCATCAGAGAAATACAAATTAAAACCACTTTGAGATACCACCTAACCCCAGTAAGAATGACTATCATTAATAAAACAAACAATAAAAGATGCTGGCAAGGATGTGGAGAAAAAGGAACACTTCTATAGTGATGGTGGGAATGCAGACTAGTGCAACCTCTTTGGAAGATAGTGTGGTGATTTCTGAAAGAACTAGAAATTGACTTCCATATGACCCAGCAATTCCCCTCTTGGAAATATACCTGGAGGAACTCAAATCATTCTACACAAAAGATACCTGCACATGTATGTTTGTTGCAGTCTATTCACAATAGCAAAAACATGGAACCAACCATGTTTCCCACTGAAGCCGGACTGGATTTAAAAAATGTGGTACATATCCACAATGGAATATTATGGCAGCCATAAAGAAGGACAAAGATATTGACTTTGCAACAACTTGGATGGATTTAGAGTCGACCATACTCAATGATCTATCATAGAAACAAATAACAGAGTACCATACGTTCTCACTCGTAAGCGGGCCTTGAACAATTATAATACTATAAAAAAGCGATAGGTAGGTAATGGGAAACTGTCAGGGGAGGGGGGTGGCATTGGCAGTTGAGAAAAACTGCTAGAGGTGGGAGTGGCATAACTCATCAACAAGGGTACCTGCAAAATCAATATTTGTATACCTAACACTGAATTGTATCCCACATCTTTATATAAAAAAAGAAACAAAACCATTCTTGTGCTTTACTATAAGCATACAATTGGTATTATTTATTTAAATTGTCTCTTTGTTCATGGAAAAGGCTACTCTGATACTTTTTTTCAACCATAACATTTTCTATCATTTTTAGACCATTTCCCATTCATTTTGTTAAATTATAAAGGCTCATTTCTAACACAGGAGGAGAAAGTTTAATACATGACAAATAAATAGAAAATCTGGTTCCAATTTGCTTAAATATATACAGTGCTCAAAAATAAATCCTCATGAGGCACTGGAACAAGCAGGACATCAGTCCCTATTTGATTTTATGTTACTTTCAGATGAAGGTATTAGAAAACAAGATATTTAGTGACTCAAATTGAAGATCTATTTCCCCAATAATGTTAGTAGTTTGCAAATTTTGTTCTTTCTTCTCTTTCCCACAATATGAATTTTATCTAAGACTAGATGTTCTTGTGTTCTCAGATTAATTACTAGTTTCAACCATAATTATCTGCTTTTTAAAAAATCCATAATACCAGGGTGGGGGGCAGGGTAAAAATATTTCTCTTCCTACAACCACCACACAAAATCTTGCTCTTCCTTTTGTTTAAACCAACCCAAGTTCCTTGTCAACATCTGAGTTGTCATTTTGAGCAGAGGAATGTGATTTCTTAATTTGCCTAAGTGTTTTTTTCGAGTCAATTCCACCCATATCATATGGTGAGAAAGTCTCAGGTCCCGTTAGAAAAAGAGAAAAAAAAGTTTCCGGGAAACAAACAACAATATATTTATTTCAGGAGCAATATTTTGGTGAAGTAAATACAAATAAGTCTCTCTTTTTTTGGCAGGCTTTCACTCTGTTACTTAGGCTGGAATCCAGTGTCAAGCTCTCACTTCTCTGAAACCTCAAACTCCTGGGCTCAAGCCATCCTCCTGTCTCAGCCTCCCAAGTAGCTGGAACTACAAGTGCATGCCACCATGCTCAGGTAATTTTTCTTTTTTTCTTTCTTTCTTTCTTTTTTTTTTTTTTTTTTGTAGAGACTGAGTCTTGCTATGTTGCCCAGGCTGGTCTTAAACTCCTGACCTCAAGTGATCCTCTCACTTCAGCCTCCCAAATTACAGGGATTAGAGGTGTGAATCATCATGCCCAGTTCAGATCTATTCTTTTTAGTTCTTATTTTTTTCCCCAAAGACATTTTTTCAAAGTAGGGGTAGCAGAAATAAATTCATATTATCTTTAAAGATATGGAAAGAGGAGGTATAATTCCTCCTGTTCATTCATTCATTCAATCATTTGTTTAATGTGTATTGAAAACAGAGTTTTTAGACACAATTCTAGGCCCTGAGAATATAATAGTGGACATGCATGGACATCTCTACTTGCAAGAAGCTGACATCCAAGAAGGAGCAACTCACAATAAGCACAATCATTTCAAAAAATGATAAAAGTAAATTAAAATGAGAAGGAATGGAAGGGGATGGTCACACCTTAACTATGATGATGAGGAAATACCTCTCTGAGGAGGTATCATGAAATCTGAGAACTGAAGAAGGAGAAGAATCCAGCTAATAAGGGATGTTAGGAAAGAACATTCTGCTTGCACAGGAAATAATAAATGCACGAATAAGAACCAGCTTTATGTATTGAAAAGACAGAGTTCCAAAATGGAGTTTAGCAAATATGGAGGAGAATGATGAAAGGTGAAGTTAGAGAAAGAGACCACAGCCCAATTGTGTAAAGTCTTGTAACTTATAGCAAGGTGTTAGCATTTTATTATAATTAAAAAAACTAAACATTATCAAATAGGCTTATTCTGGCTGCTCAGTATCCTTTATATCAAAGAGGACTTTCCCATTTTAAGAATCTTGGTAGGAGTCACAAGAAATAGGAGAACATCTCTTAGATGGTGATAGTGATTGTAGGGAGACTGAATTCTTGAGGAGGAGCAATGTTGGTGGCACAATCCAGTCTCTTGGGTAATTGTATCAATCATTAGCAGTAAGGCCATGATAATGTCCTCAGTGGATCTTGATAATGCCATAATAATGTCCTCAGTGGATCATGATAATGTCCTGCAGTGTGACTGATGGGCCTCCTATCTGAGTAGTCTTAAACCTGGTTCGTCAAATTTCTCCCCAAATTTTTTGAAGTACCAATATCTTTCTGTTAAATGATTTTCACTTACATTAATTATCTATTGCCACATAACAAATTATTTCCAAACTTACAAACTTAAAACCATAATCAATATTTATTATGTCACATATTTCTGTTGGTCAGGAACCTGGGGACAGCTGAACTGGTTGGCTCTGGCTCAGGGTTTTTCATGAGGTTGCATGACTAGAGATTTGCTCATCTGAAGACTTGACAGAGACTGGAATATCTGTTTCCAAGACACCTTTTTTACATGGCTGTTATCAGGAAACCTAAGTTGTTCACTGACTATGGGCAGGAGACCTCAGTTCGTTATCATTGAGACCTCTCCATGGGGCAGCTTGAGCATCCTCATGGCATGGCATTTGGTTTCCTTCAGAGCAACTTGTCCAGCAAAGGCAAAGTGAAAACCACAATGTCCTCTATGATCTAGTCCCAAAAGTCATATTCCATTATTTTCAACAATACGAGTATGTTACTAGTTATATATCATATGCCAGATTCATCCAATATAGGGGCAGATTGCACAAGGATATGAATACCAGAAATGTTGGGGTAAGTGAGGAATTTCTTAAAGACTGACTGCTAGAATTAGTAAGAATTGATTTCTACTGTTTGCAAACAAGGGTCCTGATTTTTAAAGTCATTCAATATTTTTAAGCAGGGGACTATTTGTTCTATTTAATGTTTTCTCTAGATTTTTATTATTTAAATTATCATATGGCAAACAGAATATTGAGGCATAGTAGAAACAAGAGGCTTTTGCTATATTACAGGTGAGATAAGACATTGTCATAACAGCAGTAAAATGGATATATTTGTTCTGATTCAAGTCACAGTTGTAGAGTAGCCACAGAATTTATTGACTGGGAGGAGTATTTAAAATGAATATACAAAGATGCCTCCAAAAATTTAGACTAGAAAACGGGGTGTAGATCAGAGCCATCTACAGAGCTAGAGACAAGTGGGAAGAGAGTAGGTTAGTAAGGGAAACTGAAAGTTCTGTTTTAAATATAAGCTCAATACATTTATTAGGCATCCAAGAGGAGATATATGGCTTAGATTGTTAAATATATGAGTGTGGAGTTCAGGACACAGAACCAAAGCTAGAGATAAAAATTTGCTGTGTTCAGAAAATAGATGATATTTAAAGCCACCTTCTCCATTAATTTAGTAGACCCTTCACTATAGAACACAACTCAGAGTATAGGAATGAAATTTTATTACTACTGAAATAAAGCAGTTTTCTCACCTCCTTAAGTTTATGTAATCCTTTCCTTTAAAAGAGTAAAATAAAAATGTGCTCTTTAAAATGAGGATAATGGGGCCAGACTCCGTGGCTCAGCCTGTAATCCCAGTGCTTTGGGAGGCCAAGGTGAGTGGATTGCCTGAGCCCGCAGGTTCGAGACCTGCCTGGGCAACTTGGCGAGACCTCATCTGCACTATAAATCAAAAATTAGCCGGGCGTGGTAGCACACACACCTGTAGTTCCAGCTACTTAGAAGGCTGAGGCAGAAGGATCACCAGAGCCCAGCAGGTCGAGGCTTCAGTGGCCAGGAGTGTGCCCCTGCACTCCAGTCTGGGCGACGGAGTGAGACTCCAACTCAAAAAAAAAAAAAAAAAAAAAATTGAGAGTAATGGGATACCAATATTCTAAGAACAAGTTTATCAGATTATAAATCTGTTAACCCAATGTTCGAAGCTTCAATATTCTTAAACCAGACCCAAGAATGTTTTAAGTTACTTTAGTTTTGTTACAAGTCAGTTCAGCCTGCTTGAAATCTTGGAACTTATCTTTATATTGACGTTGACATTTTGAAGACTATATTGTTGGCAGAGGGGAATCATTTCTTGATGTTATAAATAAGTCAATGTGAAAGATAATTCAGTAACCAATTTTATGAATCAGACCCTAAGAGAGCTTGCTCTTCTACAAGAATGGCACTCTCATCTAAGCAACAACTCTGCTTCTCTCTAGAAATTAGCAAATAGATGCTGGGTATTCTTGGATAATAGATCATTGTTAAGGTGTACTCAGAAATGTTTGTTTGTCCACGACATTTATTTTAGTTATGTTTATTTATTTGGAAATATATGAGTATGTATGGTTGGCAATGCTGTACTATTGAATATCTGTCTCCTAACTTCCTGAGTAGCACTTTATTTTCTAAAATACCAATTGTGGCATTGCTGTATTGATTTATGGTTATTAAAACAGCCCTGTCTGCTATATATCTTTAAACACTCAATTCTTGTCAAATGTGTAAAAACCTTGGCATCTTTGATCACTATCACCATAACAAGAAGTTAAATAAAAATAAATATTCTATCAAATCAAAACAATAGTCACACTATTGATGCTTGGTTAGTGACTATCGTCTCTTGAAGTAAGTAGCATGTTTATTTCTAGCTGAAACTTGTATTTGAATTATAAAATAAAGAAACCAATTCGATCATCATTTTTTTCAAAAAAAACTTCCAGTTTTTGGGTGAGTATGTTGACATAATTTCCTACTTAGTTCAGTCTGAATTAGTCAGTGACTTCCCTTCAACTAAATCTCAAAATGTATGAAACCAACCTTGTTATCATCCCCAAATTGGTTTAACCTATGGTTTAGCCTATTTGTGTTAGTATTATTTCTCAATCACCCAGGCTTGAAAATTTGAAGTTCCTTTTGACTTCTCCCTCTCTTGCCTTCCTAATTAATTATTACAGTTTTTGTATTAAAATTATTAAGTATTATTATGCTAATGCTGTGTGCTTAGGGATGCAAAGATTAAGATCACACCTGCACACTTTATCCCGTCTACTATATTTCTACTGCTGCTAAACCAATCTTAACTAGCTTTCGTATCCTCACTTTCTTTCACACCCAATTTATCCTAAACATTGATGCCAGATTAATGTCAGCAAAAAAATGCTTTGTATATGCCACACTCTTTCTCAAAAACGTATAATGATTCTCCTTTTTCGGCAAAATTATGTTATATATCTTTATCAGGCATTCAAGACACTTGACAATATGTTCCCCATCCTACTTTGAAACTGTCTGTTCACTCCTCCAAACCCTCTGTTCCATCTAAACTAGTCTACACACCACTCCTACACAAGCCATATATATCCCTACTATCAAGCCTTAGTTCACACTATTTCTCTTGCTTGGGCTGTGTACTTCCCTTCACTAAATGTATCTAAGTAGAATAATACAAATTTAAGAATATACACTATTTAGAGCATTGGCTACTTATCAAATACTATCTTTATAATTTTGAAGTGTGTAGTCCATTTTTTCAGTTAAGTTGTTCTTGATTTTGAGGTATGTACAACCTAGCTGGGGAATTAGAATACATACTTAAAAGTTTAGTTGTTTCCTTTTTTTCTCTCTTAAACAACCTCCCTTCCTTATGTATTGTTTGTGGGGGTAGAATTTGAATACTTACTACAGAATTTCTTTAAGAAATTATTTTATCACAAATGAGATGTCCTATATTTTTATTTTAATAGCTTTAGGGGGCACAAATATTTTGGGGTTACATGGATGCATTGTATAGTGGCAAAGAAGTCTGGCTTTAAGTGTACTCCCCCACCTATGCACATTATACCTGATAGGTGATTTTTTATTCCTTCCATCTTTCCCACCCTCCCTCTTCTGAGTCCTCAAAGTACATTATACCATCCTATATGCCTTTGTAGATCCATAGCTGAGCTCTCACGTACAAGTGAGACCATGCAGGAGATACCTTGTATTTCACATCTTATCTTTTCTTTGTCTAAAGACTTAACACTTTTTACTGAGTTTGACTTAAAGTTAATTACAAAATATTAATTATTACTGTGAATTGGATTCCTAAATATTATTCCATCAAAACAATCAGAAGTGTGAAATTTAGAACTTGCAAAAGGGCCTGTTAAATACTGAAATAAAGAAACTGAGGTCCAAGAGTTGTTGGAAGGCATGTAGCTAGGACTAGGAAGTGTCACACTTAGATTTCATCTTTTGACTGACAAGTTCTGTTGCTACAACATCCAGAATATAAGGAACCAACCATACTAACATACATACCTTGTGGGAAGTGAAATTAAACACTATTATTTCCTAACTTTCCTCAACACCAGCCCCAGACATAACTAACTATATGCTATCAATTCAAATGATGTAAGTGTAATGTCTGTTTTTCTAAAAGTAATATTGATGACTAGAATTGTTATATTCATTTATTTGGATGGTAAAGGGAAATTTCTGGTCAAGTACATTCTCATCTCATTTTTTTGCCCTGTTACTTTAAAACAAACACTACAGAAATTAATCCTAAAGTAAGTTTTGAATAGACAATAGTTAGCTTCTAAATTTGTCCAACAATGGTTTTAAATGAAATAATAATAATGGCTATAATAATAACAATATCAATATTGACAACTTAAGTGGTAGAATGCTTAGTGTGCGCACATTTTTCTAAGAACTTTACATTAACCAAATCATTACTATCATGCAAAGTCACTCACTATAAGGGGAATTCTGTTATTGAATCTATTTTATAGATGAGAAATGTCAAGTTTCAAGGTTAAAAAACTTCCTCAAGGGCACACATTGCTTTCTAGTACCAACTGTCTGCCTGATAAACCTTTGTTTTAATCCACCATGCCATCTTATCTTTTATTGTTCTCTGTAAATGTAAGTCTTATTTCTATGAAAGCCTCTGGCTTATAACTCTAAAAATAGTCTACCATTCTTTAGTATTCAAATATCCAATGAAAAGTTGCAAATCCCTGGAGCTAGTTGGCCTAAAAATTCCTTAATCGCCATGTAAGATTTTAGTAGATATGTAAAATTCTTACATTTGCCCTTTTGAAGTATTTATAATTTTAATAATATTAAATATGTTACTACTTTTTCTTGAATGTTTATTTAGCGAATAGGCTTTTTACTTACTGCTTTTCTGTCACCAGTTATATTATGATTCCTCAGATTTCACTTTTCTGCTATGCCATGATTCATCAGACTTTAAGATAGTCATTCAATCTACCAAACATTTTTCTTTTTGTAATACATTATCTGATAAATAGGAAAAGTGCCAAGTCAATAAAAATAATTATAAAAACTCCAATCAGGAAATTGTCTCCATGTCCTGTATAAAAAGCATTGATAGAAGTGACAGTGTACAATTCACAGCATGATTGACTATCTACCACCTTTTAATTTAAAAAGAAAAGATGTAATAAATAGAATTGATGAATCTAAGTCAGTGTAGAGTAGCATTCTGACAGTCTTCAAGGCAACTTTAATTTTTTAACTTGTTCGTTATTTATGGTTTGAGAAAGTGGGAATATCATTAAAAATAATTGAGTTCCATGGTATTTCTACATATACAGAAATGTGATGATGGTTATCAGGTTCTTGTTATAGGATCTATTAGTATGTTAGACATACAATTCTCCTAAGAATGTCTCAAATTATATTATTTTGTGCATCAACTGCCTACTGTCAATACTTTTCACAAAATTCAACCTATTCTATGGCTCAGTAGCACCTAAGGAGGTGTCCAAGGGGGCACAAAGTAGACTTGGCAGTGAATTAAGACTTTTTTTTCGCAATAATAAGAACAACCAACACTTTTGAGTACTTATTACAAGCAACATTTTTCTCATTTCAAATCTCATCCACTTCTCATAGCAGCCCCATAAGGCAAGTTTTATTTTTAACTTCATTGTCATAGAGAAAGCAGACATAAAGTTTAAGTTATCCAACAAGTGAGTAACTCCACACTTCACCTCCAACCCATCCTTCTTTCTATGACCCAATATGTCACTTGCTTTGAATTATTTTATACCCTCATTGATAATCAAGATAATTTATTGGCATCATTATTAGAATAATCATCAAGAAACTGGTCAAGATATCAGAATATTAGCATATACAAATATATTATACTAAAGCGATAGATTAAGTAGCGTACATTTAAATAGAAACTTAAATTGCTATTGTTAGCCAAACATACACACACAAAAAATGTTGTTTTGTTTGTATGTGTGTATTTGTGGCTATGATTACTGAAGAGCAACCAAGCAAATGGTTTATTACTCATTTTAGATAACCATATATCTAGTAAAAATGAACCCAGGGACTCTCATTTGACATTGATTTCAAAATGTAATGCAAATACAAGCGAGCTTACTTTGTTAAGAATTTTGAGCCAAAAGATTATATTTGATTTCTTCCTTATGTGGGACATAATTTTAGCTTTTTATTATATAAAACCTTTTGTTAAATTTTATAATGCAGAATAATTGCTTAGCACAATTCACAAATTATGGCCACAATTCTCTATATCAAATTGAGATTTCATTTTAAAATACACTCAAACTTGTACAAATTGTAATTGGTTGTCTGAAATGGGCTGGTGTCCCCTCTACCTTCCTGTACATGGCCCAATAGCACTGATGCCCATAAAAATACCATCTGCCCCTGGTCTTACAGCTCGAGGGATTTTCTAGTGCTGCCTGCCTCCCTTATTTACTCTCACTCTCGTCCGGTTTCCATAGTTTCCAACTGTTGGAGCCTACGCAGAATCTGTCACTCTTTCCACTACAACCAAATTGAGCTTTCCGCTGAGCTTTGGTTTCAACTTCCCCTGGCATGCCTCCCAGTCTGCTTCACACTGCCCCTAGCAGACAAGTCTCTCCCTACCCACAATGTTCCCTGATCCACATTTCCAAACCCACTCCAGAGGATGGGAGAGAATCCGACTGTGATGACCAAGCACTAGTGCAATAACAGTTACAATCTTCCGACTCTCTTCTGAAGTTTTAGAGAAAATAACAGAAATAAGAATTCAATTGAAGATCCAGAAGCATATTTTTTATATCAAAAGTGATTGAAACAACAAAATATTTGACTCAAGTTATAAATTGCAGACTGCCTCTATTCACAAGAGTAGGTCAAATGACCTACGTTTGAATATTTGTATAGCAGTGCATTTACACACTATACATTATTGTAGACATTAACACAAATATTGCATTCACTTTGTTAGTGGTGCTTGGCCTGAGACACTTTTGCTACATACTTTCTCAGGACCCCATCCACACAAAACAAACTTCCAAATGGGAGTCTTTTAGAGAAAAGTTGTCTTCTAGAAATATATTGTGAGTCACATATATAATTTAAAATGTTATAGTATATGTATCCAAATATTATATTTTAAATATGTATTTTATTTGATCCAATATATCTGTAATACTGATACAAAATTATTGAAATAATTTATTTTTTAAACAAAATCACTGAAATCTCATGTATTTTACACTCACCGTACATCTCAATTTGAATTAACCACATTTCAAGTACTTGCACAAGATTGCACATGTGGTTAAGGGCTACCATACTGACAGCACAACCTTGGAGGAATGGACACCTGCTAGCAATTTCTTATCAAAAGAATTGTTTCTATAGTAGAAATATATTCTTTAAAAGACTAGACACAAAGTTTATGCTTACTAATATCCCCCAACAATTAAAACAATTATAATTTTCACCAAAAACAAGTCCTCATTTTACATACTCAGTTATCTAGCATCAATATATCATCACAAGTCATAGTCTTGAATTCTCATTGCTGCCACACAAAAATGTGAGATGCTCTCATTCTAGGCATCCATCTGGCTGGATTTTTCACATAAAGCTGTCTCAACCTTCACTATGGAAATATGGCCCTGGTATGAGGGACCAGAGGTTAATGGAATAGCATATGCGGTGAAAAGAACATATGAAAACAAAACATTAGAAATAGTGTATTTTCAATTCTATGTGCAATTTCAAGACTGATGAAAACATTTCCATGAATTCTTGTTTCCTTAATTAACTTTTTATGTTCTGTTCTCTCCTTATCTCTCAGTGATGCTATAAATTTAATGAGAATTGATTTCATCACAAGAATTTCCTAGGTAGAAAAAAACTATTTTTTAAAAGTTCATTTTAGAAAAAGCTTTACATCTATAGGAAAAAAGTACTAACATTTATTTTAAAAGCCAAAAACGTAATACCAAAAATGCCTTGCATAG
>NW_007245778.1:264112-273796 GCF_000164805.1 Carlito syrichta | reverse complement strand
TTGTGGGTTTTGGGGGGACTTTGTTGGTGTCAATGTTTTATTTTTATTCCACTGTGGTCCGAAAAGGTGCATGGCAGAATTTCAGTCCTTTTAAATTTGCTTATACTTGATTTGTGTCCAATTATGTGGTCGATCTTAGAATATGTTCCATGTGGTGATGAGTAGAATGTGTATTCTGTGGTCTTTGGATGGAGTGTTCTATAGGTATCAATTAAGTCCATTTGGTCCAGAGTCTCATTGAGGTTCCGGATCTCCTTGCTGATTTTTTGTCCTGATGATCTGTCTAAGGTTGTGAGTGGTGTATTAAAGTCCCCAGTTATTATGGTGTTAGAGTCAATGTCTTGCTTTAGTTTTCCTAGAAGTTGCTTTATGAATGTTGGCACACCTATGTTGGGTGCATATATGTTTAGGATAGATATTTCTTGTTGATGGAGTGAACCTTTTATCACTATGTAGTGGCCCTCTGTATCTTTTTTAATTTTTGATAGCTTAAATGGTATTTTGTCTGAAATTAGGATTGCGACTCCTCCTTTCTTTTGTGTTCCATTCGCCTGAAAATTTGTTTCCCATCCTCTTACTTTGAGTCTGTGTATGTCCTTTCTAGTGAGATGGGTCTCTTGAAGGCAGTATATTGTTGCCTGGTGATATTTTATCCATTTTGTCATTCTATGTCTTTTCAGTGGTGCGTTTAGTCCATTCACATTCAGACTAATTATTGAAATGTGAGAGTTCATCCCTATCATGGAGTTCTTATTGAGTTATTGTTCTTCCACCTGGTTTTTTCTTTTTTCTTTTTCTTTTTCTTTTTTTTGTCTTTCTTTTGCTTGTGGGGTTGGTTCGTGTATATTTTATTCTTTTCCCTGTACTCTTGTGAAGAACGTTGTTCTTTTTTCCTTTTCTTCTGTGTTTAGTACTTTCTTAAGTATTTCATGTAGAGATGGTTTTGTGGCTGCATAAGTTCTTAGGGATTGGATATCTGGGAAAGATTTTAATTCTCCCTCACTGATGAAGCTTAGCTTGGCTGGGTAGGTTATTCTTGGTTGAAATTGTTTATCCTTTACGACTTTGAAGATAGGGCTCCAAGCTCTCCTAGCCTGCAGGGTTTCTGCAGATAAATCTGCTGCTATTCTGATTGGTCTTCCATGGTGGGTGATCTGGCCTTTTTCTCTTGCTGCCTTTAGGATTTTTTCTTTTGTGCCTACTTTATTTAGGCGAATTATTATGTGTCTAGGAGTTGGTCTTCTCATTTGTTGTCTTGCGGGGGTTCTCTGAATCTCTTGTGTTTGAATTTTTGTATCACTGATTAGATAAGGGAAATTTTCTTGAATGATCTCGTGGAAAGTTTGTTCCAATGTGGTCTCTGTTTCTCTTTCTGCCTCAGGGAGTCCGATTATTCTTAGGTTAGGCCTCTTGAGGTAGTCACTCATCTCTTGAAGGTTTTGTTCTGTCTTTTTTAGCTTATTTTCTGTGTTTTTAAGAGTTTGGGTTATCTCTATATTTTGGTCCTCAAGCTCTGAGATTCTTTCTTCTGCTTGGGTAATTCTGCTTTCCATGCTTATCAATTTGTTATTTATTTCATTCACAGTATTCTTTATTACTGTTATCTCAGATATCAGCTCCTTCCTAGTTTCTTCTTGTGTCTCCTCAATTCTTTTTAGTCTCTCCATTATTGTTTTGATATCTACATTTGCATTTTGAGACCCTTCATTCTGGGGACTTTTCATTGTTTGTATTCCAAAGTCAATTTTCTCAGTGTCTGCTCTCCCAGGCGTCTGGGAGAGACCCATACTCTTCTTTTGGTTTTTCTTCATTTCTGTAGATTTTTCTCCCTTTACCCCTTTCCCTCCCCCTCTTCAATTCTGTTTTTGAGGGAAGGTGGGGTTGCTTTTATTTCTCTTCTGCAATGACCTGTTCTTCCTTATGAGGGTCTTCTGGTTATGTTCACTTTTCCCTCTGCTTTACAGTCTGTCTATTCAGCAGTTTGCAGTCTTGGTCCGTTCAGAGAATCTCACCAGTTCACCTATGCCGTCGCCATCTTGCCCCGTCTCCTCACAAAATTCATTTCTTAAATAATAAGACTTCAAAGTTAAAATCACTCTTTGATCCATGCGCTGAAGAATGGATGTTGTGTTAGCAGGCATGAAAATGGTATCAATCTTCTTGTATCCAGACTTTACCTGTATGATGACCACTTGTATACCTAATCCTGAACTGTACCCCATTTCCTTGAAATTTAAGAAATATATATTAAAAAAATCTCCTTGTTCATCTCCATCACAGCTCTTAGGTGCATTATCAGTAGGCAGTAATATTTTAAAAGATATCTTTCTTTTAAAAAGCAGTAGGCCTCAACAGTGTACTTAAAATAATAAGCAGAGTAGATTTAGCATAATTTTTTTTTGAGTTGGAGTCTCACTGTGTCACCTAGGCTCTAGTGCAGTGCCATGCTCATGGCCACTGCAGCCTTAACCTGCCAGGCTCAGGTGATTCTTCTACCTCAGCCTTCTGAATAGCTGGAACTTCAGGCACGCACTATCACACCTGGCTAATTTTTTGATTTATTGTAGAGACAGGGTCTCACCAAGTTGCCCAGGCTGGTCTCGAACCCCTGGGCTCAGGCAATCCTCTCACCTTGGCCTCCCAAAGTGCTGGGATTACAGGCTTCAGCCACTGCACCTGGCCTACCCAGCATAATTTTTAAGACCTTCAGTTCTTTAGAACGGTAAATGAGCATTGGCTTCAACTTAAAGTCATCAGTGGCATTAGCCCCTAATAAGAAAGTCACCCTATCCTTTGAAACTTTGAAGCCAGGCATTGACTTTTCCTCTCTAGCTATGAAAGTCCTGAATGGCATCTTCTGACAATAGGAGACTGTTTTGCCTACATTGAAAACCTGTTATTTAGGGTGACCTTCATTAGTGATCTTAGACAGATCTTTGGATAACTTGCAGCTTCTCCATCAGTACTTGCTCCCTTACCTTGCACTTTTCTGTGATGGAGTTGGCTTCTTTCCTTAAACCTCATGAACCAACAACCTCTGCGTGGGGTTCTTGATGGATGCAGGTAGGAACACCTGCTCTTTTCACTCACACTCCCTTTTTTTTAATATGGGCATTTTCTATAATTACAAAAAATCCTTTGTTTTGGAGGGATTTGAACATCCAAACAAAGTTTAAAGCAAATACAGGAGAAAAAACTTCCCCTGAAATGAAAAACAAACATCCCTCAGTAGATCAGAGACTTGCGACAGCACTGAGGCTGGTACTATTAGATTTTGTTCCACATGGCTACAGCATTTTGTTCAACCAGAGGATAAGGAGAACTTGAACAAACATAAGCAAGAAGGAAAGCAGAGTCTCTCTGTTTTTTTTTCTTATTGTTTATTTCTCCTTTTCAGATGGGTCTATGGAAAAGTGATTTTAAAAGCTTTGAAATAATTTTAGATATACGGGAAAGTTGTGAAGCAAGCAGAAAGCTAACATATACCTTTTGTTCAGCTTCCTTCAATGTTCAGATCTTGCATAATCACTGCACAATTATCAAAACCAGGAAACTAATATGGGTCCAATACTCAACTACTGTTTGAATGGTACAACTTTTTCTAATCAGCCCCTTTTCTGGCCCAGGAGCCAATCCAGGATCGCACAACCCATCTGGGTGTCCTGTCTCTTTATTCCTATCTGTCTTTGTCTTTCCTGACCCCAGTGCTTTCAAAAAGTAATGGCCTGGGATTTTGTAGCACATCTTTCAATTTGAATTTGTCTGAAATTTTCTCATGATTCGCCTACATTAATGTCTTTTAAAGGCTATTGCAGGCTGGGCATGGTGGCTCATGCCTGTAATCCCAGCCCTTTGGGAGGCCAAGGCAAGAGGATTGCCTGAGCCAAGGGTTCGAGACCAGCCTGGGCAACTCGGTGAGGCCTCATCTCTAGAATAAATCAAAAAATTAGCTGGGCATGGTAGCGTGTGCCTGTAGTTCCAGTTACTTGGAAGGTTGACGTGGAAGGATCGCCTGAGCCCAGGAGGTTGAGCCTGCAGTGGTCATGAGCATGCCACTGCTCTCCAGCCTGGGCTACAGAGTGAGACTCTGACTCCAAACAAACAAACAAACAAAAAACCTCAAACAAACAAATCAGTCAATAAAGACTACTGCAGGGGTGATGTTTCTCTCTTAACACAGCATATTGGTGCTCCACTGTGGGTAGGGGCCATGGTTGCGTACATAGCTCCTATGTGGGGCATTCAGGTTGCTTCCAAAATTTTGCAGTACAAACAATGCTTCCATGAATAATCTTGTGTGTATTGTCCTGGTGGGGGTGTATTTTCAGGATAGATTTTAAGAAGTGGGATTACTGAGTCGAAGGCAAGTGCGGGCAGTTCTGTTAGGTGTTGGCAAATCTCCCTGCCAAAGGGTGGTCCCAGTTCCTATTCCTACCAGTGCCAGAACCCTCACGGCCGCACCAAAAGAAGGTGTTGTCTTGCTTTTAAAAAACATGCCTGTGGACCACTCTTATATTTCTGGAGTGAATTGCTTGCCTTTTCTCATGCTTCTTTGGGTTTTTGCTCCTTCAATCCTCCATTTTTAAGAGTGACTGATATATTAGGTATATCAGTTATTTACCTGTAGTGTATATTTGGAATATTTTCTCCTGGTTTGTCCCATTGCCTTTAACTTTGTTGTGGTGTTTATAAATGGTGTTTTACTATTCAAAAAATTGTTTATAGTCAAATTTATAAATCTTTTCTTTCATTGCTTCTGGATTTTGAGTCATAGTTAGAAATACTTTCCCTGTGTGTGTTTAAAGAATTCACACATATTTCATCTGGGAATGGAATGATTTCTTTTTTTACATTTATATCTCTAATTCATTTCGAGTTTATTCTTGCGTATAGTGTGAATTTAATTTTGTTTTCCATGTGGCTAATTAGTTCCAGCATTAGTTATGGAAAGGGTGAGCTGAAGATTAAAGAGTACCACTTTGTTATTTCTGAAGTCACACTACTACTTTGAACTTGCTTATTAATATATGTTGCTTCCCATGCTTTGGGAGGCTGAGATGAGTGGATTGCCTGAGGCTGAGGGTTCGAGACCCGCCTGGGCAACTTGGCAAGACCTCATCTCTAAAATAAATCAAAAATTAACCGGGCGTGGTAGCGCATGCCTGTAGTTCCAGCTACAGTGGAAAAAGCATCTTGATAGGTGTATTGCATCAAACAGAGAGTACTTTGAAGGTGACTGAAGTTTGAACATGCAAGAATAAATACACAATTTTTTATAAATAAATTCTGGGTTTTTAAAAGTCCCCCTTAGCATTAAAATGTATGTCAAAACTTTCATAGGTGCACCTAGATAGTGTACATATGAATTTGGATGTGAACCTTGGTTATTACTGGAGAATGGTACTGTAAAGACTTGTACTTCTTCTTATTAACATTTTACATTTTTTGAATTTAAAATGCACCGCAAGTAAACATAGAACAACATGCTAAAACCTAACTAATGGCAGAAACTGTGACATAATTTTGTCTTTGGAAATGATGCCACTCATCTGTCAGCAGGGTCTGAGCTTTGAGCCATTTTATTCACATTTTTTTGCTGTATGTGCACATAAATCCACCCACAGTCTCTCAGCTCTACTACTTTGTGGTACAGAATAGAATTTGACTGGAGTTATGAGTGGCATAAGGATGTGGAATTATTTTTCCCATCTGTGTTGTGTCCACGGGTAGGAAAGTCTGCAAGGTGGACTTAGGGATGGTCCTGGGACATGCGTTTTTCTAAGTGTGGCAACCTGGGCTTTTAAACAGGCAGGCTCATGAAGGTGAGTGAAGTCTGTTTCCATTCCCAAACAGCCTACCTATCTTCTGGAAATTTAAAAAGATTCAAAAGACTAGCAACTAGTGAAGAGTCTGCATTGGTTTAGGGGCAGGATACAGAGCTACAAACTGCCAGGTGTCTCCTTCCCAGCAGAGAAAAGCATGCCTGTTGGGTAACACCAAGAGCTTACAAATGGGGAGAAAGTTGCAGATTTTTCCACATGTACTCTCACAAATGAACACAGTCAGTCATATTTTGGCCCTTGTTGGCCAATCAAAGAACAAAAATAGCATAAAAAAAAACCGTGCAATTTGACATCATCCACTTGGCAGTCAGATTTTGAGATATGATTATGGGTTTTCTGTGAACTGCCTACTTAGCTCTAAGCTCTTAAGGTCCTTCTTTGAATGTTATCATACTGACCCTGGTAAGCACTCCTTCCCACCAGGGAGGCAGATTGGTGGCAGTTGTTTTTGTCCTTGTTTTGTACAGAAGGAAATGGAAAAACCAAGATAGAGCAAACAAGGCAAGGAGCCCACTGCTGTGGAGTGGGCAGTGTGGCCGTGGCCAAGGTGGTCAGAGAAGGCAGTGTCCAAAGTGTCTGACGAGCCAGATTCTCGTGTTCTCTGCTTAGGGAAAACAGAGTCAGCACGACACAGACAGGCACAGGGGACCCTTGAGCATGTTTGCTTATGGCCTTCAGTGAAGCCAGAAGGGAGGAAGGATGTCTGCTTATAAATGACCTTGACCACAGAGGTGGAGAGATTGTGGCTCAACTAAATTAAAAACAATGAAATTTAAATGTTTTTAAGAGAGAAAATATTATTTGTATTTAAAATTGATAACAGTGAAAGATAAATTTGGTACTTGGAATAAATAATAAAACATATACTTTTCACAAAGAAGAAAGAAAGAAGAGAAAGACAATGAGAAGGAGGAGAGACACAGAAAAAGAGAAATGGCAAGACAGAGACAGAAACAGAGACAGAGAACTCAGCAATGCCAGGGGGAGTGACAGGTACAGAAGGGATGAGGTCTGACATCTATTGGGGGATTTCCATGTGCTTTCACATCCAAAGTTCTTTCCACATGGGTACTCATTTTAACCCTCACGGGGACTTGAAGGCAGGCGCTGCAGTAATTGCTGTATGGTCACCTGGGGAGAAAACCCAAGCTTGTGATGAGCAACTTTCATGAAACAGCATCCTTAACTAACAGCATGCAATCTAGTCCAAGAGATTTGCTGTTCCAGTTGGTGGGGGGCTAGGCCGCCGCCTCTACCTTCTTAAGGTTAAGTGACCTGCCAGACTTCACTTTGGGCAGGCCATGTAACCCCTTGGGTCTGTTTCTTTGAAGCAAAAGAGGGTAGAATAGATGGAATAGATGCATTTTTGGTGTTTTTCAAATTACTTTCTGAGGAGCTCTCTGCTGGGAGGGGCAAGACAAGGCCAATGGGCTCCCCACCTCTCCATCAGCCAGACCAGCAAATCTATGTTCTAAGTTGGAATTATGCATTCAATTTTATTTGAACAAAAGTTCAATCAGTCTGAAAACTGTTAAGAAAGTCACTCAAGTCATCCAGCTCTGAGCCTGTGATTCAAATGCTCACAGCCTTCTTCAGTCAATGGATTTGTCTGGTTACTGGTGTCTCTCCTTCCTGGTTTTGCTGCTCTACCCTGGCCTCTCCAGAGCTTTTTAGGGGTCGCCTAAGAGGACAGGTAGGTGGGGGTAGGCAAGACGATGCAAACCATGCTCTGAACCTCTTGCTGGTAACGGTGATAAGAAGTTGGAGTGAAAGAAGATACAATGTCAATAAAGGCTTGGAGGAACTATCAGACTTTTTCACAGTGTGCGCTGTCCCCATTGTCCACAACAAGGGATAACCCAGGTGCCTATTTAGGGGAGGAGCCTCCACCGAGCTCTGTGTGCAGAGGTGTGACAGGATAGGAAGTCCCTTGGGTGCTGTTGCTTGAGAAGCACATCAGGATCCCACCTCCCCAGACTGTCTCTCCATCCCTGGGAATTTGTCTGCCACATTTCTTAATTAATCTCACCCATGGTTCATGGGCCCACATATGTGCTGCTGAGAGGGAGGTGGACAGTCTGACACTCGCTCAGTAGTTAACCATGATGCATACATGGCAGAGTGGCTTGGCTATCTGAGGGGGCGCTTAAGAGTCAGGAAAGGGGATACACAAATTAAGATGTGAATGTTGGGGTGGAATGAAGTGGGAGAAAGGCAGCCTCTACCCATATGGAATTTTCTTTTTTTTTTGAGTTGGAGTCTCACTCTGGCACCCAGGCTGGAGTGCAGTGGCACGTTCCCGTCCACTGCAGCCTCAACCTGCTGGGCTCCAGGGATCCTTCTGCCTCAGCCTTCCAAGTAACTGGAACTTCGGGCGCGCGCTACCATGCCCGGCTAGTTTTTGATTTATTGTAGAGATGAGGTCTTGCCAAGTTGCCCGGACGGGTCTCGAACCTGTGAATTCAGGCAATCCACTCTCCTTGGCCTCCCAAAGTGCGGGATGACAGGCTGAGCCACCGAGCCCGGCCCATGCGGAATTTTCTGAGGTGCAGCCCAGGGCTGGCAGCTACAGTTGGGGCTGAGGGACCAGAGTTGGCAAGACTGGGCATTTCAGAGTCAAGGAATCAAGTGGAGGCACACGGACATAAAAATAAAGGTGCCTACTTAGTAATGTTCTGAGTTTTTAAATTAGAGAACTCTAGAAAGCATGGACAGGTGTTAATTTCATATATCATTGTAGGGATAACAATCCAGTTGAAGGAAAGAAAATTTTCTGAACCACGGAAGATGAGTATGAAGTGTAAGCACATATTAAAATCCACCCCACACGGCTTCTCCCAAACATAGTGAAGTCAGCTAATCCCTAGGAGGCTTAATTTGTTGTCAGCAAAAAATGAAAAGTGTTTTTTTGCATTGTAACATCATGTTAGCGTCTGGGGATGTGAAGGAGAAATTGCTACAGGCAGAAGTTGTTGGTGCCCAGGCCCATTCAGAGGGTTCCGAGAGGGAAACGAGCCCTCACAGAGACAGCAGCCAGGTCCGTGAGCAGTGAAGTGACCACATCTCTCTGGGCCCTAGGATCCCAGCTTCCTCCACGACCGGGCTGCTCAGCCTCTCACCCTGACTTCTTCTTGCCGTGGACGGGCTCTTCCCCCTCATTCTCAACTCCACCAAGAGGGACCGTCCCCCGGACACCTTTCCTCGGCATCTGCCCAGCTGCCGTCCCCATGTCTTCACCGTCATCGCCCCACCCGCCTTGCTGCACACGATGCTCTTGCGCTTGAGGAGACTGGAAGAACTGTCATTTCACATGGGCATCCAGGAGCGTTGCAGTGGTATTGCGACAGCCTTTTCTGTTTTCCTTACAAGCGAGGAGGCTGAGCCTGTTAATTTGCTTGGCCTTCAGAAAGCAGGCAGACTCAGAAAATGTCAACTCTAAATGCTGATGGGTGACAAAGTGTCATACGTGTGATGCGTTAGAAGTCTCAGGACATTTGTTCACTGTATTTGAAAGGTCATGCTTCACAGGGAAATAAAAAAGAAGTCCCCAAAGGCCAGGGATATTTCTCAGGAGATGCCAGTTACGACTTAGAAATATCAAACCAATATTTCAGAAATAACTTGTGATGGAGACAGGAATGATTATTTCTTGCCAAGAAGGCCAACCTTGGAAATCCTCATGGTGAAAGATGAAGGGCATCTTTTATTTCCTTGACCTTACAACATGTCCTTCAGTCTAACAAGGGTGACCTCTACCTCACCACAGAGGATGCTAAGTGACATCCTCAATCGCTACAGCATGACTGTGAGACATTTCTTAGCCTGGAACTCAGTCCCCTGG
>NW_007245778.1:239112-259112 GCF_000164805.1 Carlito syrichta | reverse complement strand
CATAAAATTGAAAAGAGAAAAAGTAAATTAGATGATAATTTTAGGAAATATATTATCTGAATAATAGCTGTTCCAGAAAAGACAGAACAAAATATGACAGAAAAAAACTAAGAAGCAATCTACGAACAATTTTCATAGGTGCAGCATGTAAGATTTTCAAACAGAGAAGAAACATGAGTGCCAAGCATAAGAAATGATAAAATAAAATAATAGCACATTTTTTCAAAATACAAAAATAACAACATTATGATTTCTAAAACCTTTCATAGAGGGTAAAGATCAAGTCATATGAAAATAATCAAGGATCAAATTGGACTCAATTTGCAAGTGGATGGAGATAAATTCTTTAATTGCTAATGGATGCCCAAACTGAATTTTCCATTAGGTTCTAATGGAAACTTGGTCACAAATGACTGTAGCAGTAGCCTAGTTTGCTAGACAGTCCCTAAAAAGTCAGTCCTCTCTGTAATAACATCTGCAGAGCAATCCCTAAATTGATACTGGTCTTGGTCATATAACTTGTTTTGACCAATGGAATATTAACAAAAGTGTTAAACACAAAGTGCCTCCTTTTTCTGCTGTTACCCATTTGCCACTTGGTGGATAAAGCCAGATTAGCTTGTTGTAGACACATGGTATGTATATAAAGCATTCCTAAACACTAAATATGTGAAATAGGGAATTTTGAGCACTCCAACCTCGATAGACCTGCCAGGTGATTGCAATAACATGAGTGATTCATATAAGATTATTAGAATTAAGCCGAGCTCGGTGGCTCAGCCTGTAATCCCGCGCCTTTGGGAGGCTGAGGTGAGTGGATTGCCTGAGCCCGCGGGTTCGAGACCCACCTGGGCAGCGAGACCTCATCTCTACAATAAATCAAAAAATCAGCCGGGTGTGGTAGCGCATGCCTGTAATTCCGGCCACTTAGCAGGCTGAGGCGGAAGGATCGCCGGAGCCCGGCAGGTCGAGGCTGCGGTGGCCGGGAGTGGCCACTGCACTCCAGTCTGAGTGACAGAGTGAGACTCCAACTCAAAAAAAAAAAAAAAAAAAAAAGATTATTAGAATTAGTCAAATGAGTCCACCTGAATTTCTGAACCACAGAAATTAGAGTATATACAAGGGTATTTTTATAAGTTGCTAAATTTGAGGTGTTTTATTATACAACAAAAGTAAAACATAAGTGGCTTCATATGTGTTAGGACCTCCAATAATCAAAATCTAAAATAGCCATCATTGATTATAAGATTGGGAGTCTAATAGTATATTTAAAAGGAGGAATTAAATGCTAGTAGAAGCTAGATTTGTAAAAAAATTTATATTTTAGAACCAAAGGCCTTTAAAAAAATTGGGAATTGAATAATTTTATTTCAAATTAATGACAGAGAGTAGAAAAAATCATCAAGTAAAAATTTATGATTCATACATCAACCACTTCTTAAAACTCTCTAATGAAAATATCATTGCGTTTCCCATCTGTGATGTGGCACTTTCCTGTTCAGGATTGAATACTGGAAACCCCATGAGTTCTAGAACTCAGTATTTCTACCTACAATTGCTATGCCATATTGCTCCCATGCACTATCAAATCACTAGTGCATGTAGCTTATTGAATGAATCTAAGTGATATGCCTATAGGTTCACAGTTGTGAGGAAAGTAAATCATTGTTTTTACAAGCAGCACAATTTGAGGATAATTATTCATTGTTTAATGAAACAACGGATATCTGAAAGAATGAAATATATTTATGGAGTTTGAAATATTTTATTTTTTAAAGGTAAGATGTGGGTAGCTGTGTCAGAATAGCAATGCTTTCTGAGTACATTCTATTTCTTACTGTGTCAATCATTCAGCATTGTAGAACAAAGGTTACAAAAAAATTATATTGCAGTATAACTTTGTCCTATTATCCAGCACCAGAGAAATATAAATAGTAGAAGGAAATAAACAAGTTTAGAATGTATGAAATGACTTCAACTTCCAACCAAAAAAAAAAAAAAGAACAAGATTACCTTTATCACTTTAAACACACTACCTCTCTTGCCCAAAAATATGACCCCCCAAAAAAAGAAAGAAAGAAAGAAAGATAGAAAGAATCAAGACACTTGGTATCAGATAATGGAGGAAAAGGATCCCTGAGTTATGGGGAGCAAATTAGTAAGCATCTATGGTTTCAGCAGTTTACTGCCTTAAGAGAGTTCCTTGGCTCTGGCATAGTAAAGAAAATCAAATCAGAGATGATTGAGTTTCTGAGACAAAGAAATGAAGAAAAGAGTATGGGAATAATAAAATGCTTAGAGGAATAGCTGGAGAGAGATAAAGAGAGAGAGAAACAGAGACAGAGAGAGGAGAAAGGATAGAGAAAGAAAGGGGGGGAGAGAGAGAGGATAGGAGAGGAGAGAGGACAGAGGAAATACTTGAGATATAGTCACAAGTTTGCTCTTGATTATTCTGTTCAGTATGGATCATCTGTTATAGAAGGAAAAGAAAGACTCTGAAATAGATGAAGAGTAGTGCTCCATTTCTGCCAGACTACATTGGTGAAACAGTTTCACTGGTTTCTTCCCAAATCACCACCTTTCCTGCACCCCCACACCCCCACCCTCACACACAGGCACACAGAGGAGTGAGGGCAGGCAACCCTACCCCCCCAAAAAAAAACCTACCAAAAATGGCCACCTAAACAGTAGCAACCTTATTTAATTAGAAAAGAAAAAATAAAGAGAGAAGAGGCTACCCTCACAGATGAAGAACCATCATAAAAATACCAGCAAGTCTCAAAACCTTATCAAGTTGACAATGATGAAAAGTCTGACAAGACCCTCAGCAATGGGACCCATCTAGAAAACCTGTCCTTGCTGACAGATGTAGAACTCAGTCAATGGATGGTAAAGACAATCAAAGAGATACAAGAAAAGATGGACACACAGATCACCCAACCCACAGAAACAGTGCAGGAAGTGAAAGCTGAGCAGTCCATTATAAGAAAGGATCAATCTGAACTTGTGCAAATGAAGAATTCTTTCCTGGAATTTCAATACACAATACAAGCCTCAAAAACAGAATCAATCAGGCAGAGGAAAGGATCTCAGAGCTTGAGTTTTGAACGTTTGAACGAATCCAATCTGATAAAAACAAGAATAAAAGCTTTAGGAAGAATAATAAAGCCTGCAAGGGATTAGGGGTTATGTAAGGAGACCAAATCTATGATTTATTGGCACCACCGAGGGCGAAGGGGAAAATGAACAACACTTTCAAGAGATCATCCAAGAGGATTTTTCCTATCTCATTAGAGAGGCAGTCACTCAGATACAAGAGATTCAGAGAACTTCCAGAAGAATTTTACACAGGAAGATCATCCTCAAGGCACATAATAGTCAGTCTTCCCAAGGTGAGTATAAAAGAAAAACATATTAAAGGCAGCTAGAAAGAAGAGACAGTACCTATCAGCATAGACACATCAGAATTGCAGCAGAATTCTTAGCAGAAACCCTACCAATGAGAAAGGATTGGGGTCCTATCTTTAACATTCTTAAAGAAAAATAATTTCAGCCAATAATTTCATATACTGCCAAGCTAAGCTTCATTAACGAAGGAGAATTAAAATGCTTCCCAGATATCTAATCTCTAAAATAATATGCCAACTCCAGACCAGCCCTTCAGGAGATGCTTAAAAGAGTTCTAAGCACAGAAACAAAAGAATGGTTCCACCCATCACATAAGCACAGACAAGAATAGAGTTTACAGACCATAAATCATCCACAAAACTAAAAAAGTTTAAAAAGGATGCTGAAGGAAACTACATAATGATAAAAGGCTCAATCCACCAGCAAGGAATATCCATCTTGAATATACACATACCCATTTTAGGAGCCCCCAAATTCATACACATAAAAGAAAATTAAACTAAGAGAGAACATACACAGCCATACAATTATAGTCAGAGACTTTAATACCCTGCTTACAGCCTTAGACAGAATTGAGGCAAAAAATTAACAAGGAATCCGAAATCTTAGCTCGACATTTAACCAAGTGAACATAATAGACATATACAGAACACTTCACCCACCAACCACAGAATATGCATTCTTCTTATCAGCACATGGAACATAGTCCAAGATTGGTCACAATTCAGATATTAATCAAGCATGAACAAATGTCAAAAGATCAAAATCATACCAAGCAACTTCTCAGATGACAGTGAAATATAAAACAAATATAATTAGCATCAGGAATAACCCAAACACACAAATACGTGGCAACTAAACAACATACTTCTAAATGACTTTGGGGTTAACACAGAAATCAAGGCAGAAATAAAAAGATTCAAAGAAACAAACAAAAACAAAGACACAACACACTCTCTGGGATACCACATTAACAGTGTCAAGAGGTGAGTTTACAACATTTCATACAAATATCAAGAAATCTAGCAGGATCTCCAGTAAACTGTTGAATGTTGCACCTGTGGGACCTGGTAAGACAACAGCAATCTAAACCTAGATTTAGTAGAAAAATGAAAATAATTAAAATAAAGACGATGTCAAATGAAATGGAGACCAAGAGAATGATCAAAGAGACAAAAAAAAAAAACAACTGTTTTTTTAAAGACTGACAAACCCTTGGCCAGATTAATAAAAAGAGAGAGAGAGAGAAAGAGAGAGAGAGAGAGGAATTCAAATAAACACAATTATAATTGGAAAAGGTGACATTATAACTGACCCTGAAGAAATATAAAAGATTATCAGAGATTACTATAAACATCTGTATGTATAGACTAGAAAATCTAGAGAAAATGTAGTAATTCCTGGCATCAACATAACCTCCCAAGACTGAAACAGGAATAAGTGGAAACATGAAATAAACCAACAACAATACAAGAAATTGACTCAATAATAAGATAACTCCCTGACCCAAAAAGTCCTGGACCAGATAATTTCTCAGCTGTGTTCTATAAAACTTACAAGGAAGAGTTGATGCTAATTCTTTTCAAAGTATTCCAGACAAGGAAGTAGTAAGGAATTCTCCATGCCTCATTCCATGAAGCCAATATCATTCTGATATTCCGAAATGGTAAAGATCCAATAAGGAAAGAAAACTACAGGTCAATTTGTCTGATAAACACATGCAAAAATTTTCCTCAAGATTCTAGCAAATTGCATCCAACAGCATATTTCAAGGATCATCTAACACGACCAGGTAGGCTTTAATTTGGGGATGCCAGGCTGGTTCAATTTATGTAAATAAATAATGTAATCCATCACATAGTTAGGTATAAAACCAAGAACCACATGATTAATTATCTCATTAGACACAGGAAAAGCATTTGATATAATCCAATATCCCTTCTTGATAAAAACCCTTAAACACCTAAGCTTTGATGGAGTATTTTGCTAAATAAGTGCGGGTTCTCAATCATAAGTGGGCGCTAAATTTGAGCACAATGTTGGGAATAACAAATGCTCAGCACTTTCAAAGGAGAGAGGAAAGGAGGGTGGATACACAACCACCCACTGGGTACTGTGTTCATTATCATTGGGAGAAATGGCTCTCTCTAGAGACCCAAATTTCACCTGCATACAATATATTTATGTAGCAAATCCTTGCATGTACCCCACAACCCTACCTGTTCCTAGAGAGAATATTGAAATAGCTTGCATACCTCTAAATACTAGAGGCAACAAGTGAAAGTGCAGAGCATCCAGAAGTTTAGCCAGGGAAAGAACAAGTCAAAAAACATTTTCCAGAATTACTGTCAACCTTGGAGCCAGACTGCACCAATCTAGTTTACTTGGGGCAGACACGAAAACATTGTTCATGCCACACACAGATCCTCCAATAAAAGGCAGAAGTCACTGGTAGTAGAGACTTAAGCACAAAGTCTGGACAAACATTGGTTGAACAAGGCAGAAAAATAAAATCACACACGTCATTATTAGTTTGAAGGACTTTGTGCATGTTCAAGTATGCACCCTGTATTTTAAAAAGCATATACTGCATGATTCAGGATATTTCAGTATGAATAAAATTAAGATTAAAATAGGAAAAACTAATATGCAGCGAAAAAATTAAATTATAAGGCTCAGTGGGAAATTTCTGGGTGGTTCTTAATGTTTTATTTTCTTACAGAGATTGGTCTAACAGATAAAATCATTTTTCAGAACTCAGCATTGATACACATAATTTTTTTCACTTACTTTTATGTAAATATTACTGCAAATTTTAAAAATGTAAATAAATATTGTTTTCTATTTAACAATTTAAATGATGAAGTATTCAGGGTACAGTGTACCAATGTCTGCAATTTACAATCTAGGTGGTGAAATACAGTGCTCACTATAATTTTTTAAACTGCTTTTTGTCTGATTATTTTTTTTACTTATGGGAAGATAAAACTGACAAACCTATAACACAGTTTTTTTGACAATATAAAACAACTATAATAGCACTTATACATTGACATAATGGTAGTAGAAATGTAAGATGATTCTTATACTGGAAAACAGTTTGTCAATTTTCTTTTCTGTGTACATACTGTACCCAACAATTCCACTCATTCTATGAATTTACTCAAGATAATTAACAACATTGTCCGAGGGTCTGTGTCTTAGTTCAGGCTTCCATAACAAAATATCATATACTATCTGTCTTAAATAACAGAAATTTCTCACAAATTTGTTTCTTTGTATTTCTACATGGCTTAAATAATAGAAATTTGTCTCCAGAGCCTGGAAAATTCAGGGTAATCAGGTTCTGGTGAGGATTTTTTTACAGGCTTGCAGATGACTGCCTTTTTTCTGTGTCCTTACATAGTGGAGAGAGTGAAAATATTTTCCAATATCTTTTCTTATAAGGGCACTGATCCCAGAATGAGGACCCCACCATCATAACCTTATCTAAATCTAATTGTCTCCCAAAGGTTCCATCTCCAAAACTCATCACATTCAGGTTAAGTCTTCAACATATGAATTTGGGAAGGTGGAGTTCACAATTCAACTTATAGCAGTCAGAATAAAAATATTTATAGCAACTATAATTATAAAATATTGAAAATGTGAAACTAAAAGCAAACAATGTTCATCATCAGGCAAACAAATAAACAAATTGTGACATATACATACTGTGGATAGTATGTAGCAATAAAGAAGACAAGATTATTACTATATGCAACAGCATGGATGAATCTACAAAATATTATGCCATTCTAAATAAACCCAATGACAAGAATATACACTGCTGGCCATCAGTATTCATGAGTTCTGCATGGGCAGACTCAACTATCTGCAGATTTAATATATCAAAAAAGAAAGAAAATATTACAATAAAATATAATAGAAATAAAAATAATTCAGTATAACAATAATTCGTGTGGCATTTACATTGTTTTAAGCATTATAAGTAATCTGGAGAGATTTAAAACATAGGAGAAGGTGTGTGTAAGTTGTATGCAAATACATCACTTTGCATAAGAGACGAGCATCTGCAGATTTTGGTATCCAAAGGGGTCTTAGAACCAACCCACTGCTGAAACATGGAGGTTGCAGCACTGTTAAATTACACTTAAGTAGAAATCTAAAAAATACAAAATGAGAGCAGATCATTGGTTACATGGGGTTTGAATTGGTGGAAATTGGGAAGAGGCAAGATTTTAGAATGATGTTATTTATATCTTGATTATAATGGTAGTTACTTGAGTTTACAGATTTGTTCAAATTCAGTGAAAGTACATTTAAGATAAGTATCCTATTTCATCTAAATTACAATTTAATAAAATAACTAAAAAAATATAGACAATTAGTTTTTTGGAGTTTTCTGGCAATGTCAATCTGAACTTTAATTTTAGAGGGAATGTATTTTAGTACCCCAAGACATTCACTTGGTCACAGTGAACTTTACAGCTATTCATAGAATTATGGAATTTTGTCATAAGAAACAGTTTGATAAATAGCAGACTTTATAGATACTGGGTGACTTTATATATAAAAAACAGGATTTTTATATTGGTATAAGATTAATAGGTGATAACTAATAATTCATATGTATATAAAAACGTGAGGTTTATAAAGTTTTTAATATAATTTTATTATTTAATACATTAACTTTTATATTTAAGATGAATAAAAAGAAATATTTAATCGGTTATATAAGACTTGCCCAAAGAAATTTGAAATTGAGAAAATTTGTGTGCAAATCTGACTGGATTTATGGATGGCTGAATAATTCACCAAAATAACTGTTGTGTTCTTACTGTTGAGCCTTTTTCTCTCTTCTTTGAGAATAATTAAGACAATAATTAAAACAAAAAATAATGGACTTTTTTGTTCCATTGCTTCTGAAGCATTTGTGGTTTTGGTTAAAAACATAAGTTAAGGATTCTGAAGACAGCTCTTTTCTGGGAGTTGATGTTTGAGAGACTGTGATCCATGAGGGGAAATACACTGAAGTATTTGTGTGGAGAGGCTGGAGTTGAGCACTTTGAATGAAGCATAACATTAATGTTTATTATTTAAAGCCCAGCAGGTATATGTGTGTATATGTGTGCACATGTGCATGCATGTATGGCATGTATGTGAATGTGTGTACATTTACAAGCTTTTGATGTAAGCATATTTGAACCATAGTGTGAAGTAAGTTGATTTTGGTTATTTTCTTAGCTTCATATTGTCTCCAGCAAAAGAACCCTTAAATTCCATGTTGTAGAGCAATACTGACGTGAGGTAACACTTCCTGAGTATTTCTGCCAATATGCTAGTGCTTGCTATAGAAAAAGCAAGTAAGATGGCTTGTTCACAATATTTTGCTTATTTTTTATGTAACGTATGGTATTTTACTTATTTACTCCCAGAACTTCTTTGTTCTGTCATTGCAGGGTGAAAAACATGATTGAGTTCAATAGACACATGCATACTCATATAAGAGAAAGAAAAAGAGTACATATCTATTATTAATACTTGGCTTAATTATACGTCTTTTAAGTTTAATTAATGCTGTTTTCACAATTTTACTACTACAAAAATGGTCGGCAATGACAATCTTTCTAAAACGTGGAAATAATCAGAAAGCTCATAATAGTAGAGAGGCAATGAGTCAGGCAATTCTTATTTTCTAAATGAATGGCTGGTCTACCCATCGTTAAGATTGTTGTGGATGTGAAGATTACTAAGTATGCTAACCCAAGTGTACTTCTTTATTATAACCTGGCTGTTAACTTTTTTCAGAAGAAATCCAGAAAAAATAAGTAATTAACCTATTAAGTGAGTTTACCTAAAAGACTACAATCTATCAAAATAAAAAGATTACAAAGGAATTTTGTTGGCAACTTAAAATAGTCCTTTCCATCTCTTCATGCTATAAATTCTTCATAGGCAAGGCAAGAGAATGTTCTGCTATGCTTTGACTCAGATTTATTTTAATTGCTCAAAAATCATTCATTCGTTGATTCAATCAATCATTTATTCATCAGCTACCATTTTTATTCATCATACTATGCATTGTGCTCAAAGTTAGTAACATAAACAATAATTATATATTAATAATATGCCTTGTTTTATAGACGCTCACTCTAGCTAGAGAGTCAGGTAGGTAAATGGATATATTACAATGCTTAGAAATAAGGAAAAGCCATAGCTAACGCTGACTAAGGTATTAATGAAAATATTGCTACAAGCATTACCATAGAAGGAAGAATATTCTAGGCTGAAGGTTCACATATGTTAGATAGCTTATGGTTCTAGGTGCCTGGATATAAGGAACAGTTTTGAGTGCTTGAAGTACTGGGTAAGTAGGTTCAGTGGGATATAAGAATACAAATGATGAGTCATAAAATGTAATCAGATCACTTAAGTTTTTCTCTCCTTGATTGTTGTTTTCTTGTTTGTAGTCATCATAGTGCCAGATATATATGGTCTCAAACAGTAAATATTAATCTTTTAACTTTGTTTTTAACTGAGTGACATGAAAGGCATGCTCACCCCATCCGTAATTTTCACACCACCCCTAACTTCAAGAGATAACATCTCACTAACTTCAGGATTAGAATATAAGACAAGAATGTTACAACTTGTGGTATTACAGTCATTTTCTATGTTGACATAGCTCCTCAGTATTTACTATTAAACATGTAAAATTATTGATGACCAACACCATTTGAGGTCCAGGCCCACCTCTTAGGAGTTCAAAACTCTGTTGTGGTGCATCTACAATACGATTCTGACTCAGTGGTAAGGTGCACTGTGTTCTGAGTGATATCTATAAGTCTATTTTATGCCTGTCCATGTCTTGCAAGCTGGGGGAGTCTATACAATTGCTCTCCTTAGAGTGAAGAGTGAAGTTTACTATTTTAGCCTGGGATGTGTGATCATTCACAGAAGCCATAACTAATGCTTCTCAGAGAACATGTCAGGCTATAATAAGCATTTATGGAAAATTAAGATATTAAATACAGATTCTCCAAAGAACGCTGTCAAATTAAATTAAATTTTAAATAAATCACCTAAAGTTCATCTCAGACCCAGACCAATTAAACACAAGGAAAAATGTGCTTTAAATCAGAGTGGAAAAAAATGAAGTAAAAATTTTATAAGTAGATGTGATTCATGTAGTTATTAATGTAGATAAGTTAAATTAGGACTGTGACCTGAAAAAGTAGTTAATGTAAATAGCATGGGTTTTGAAGTCAAATGGATCTCAGTTTTATTTTAATGGGTCCACTCTTATATGTGTAGCCATTGGTAATTAATATAACTTTATTCAGTCTCATTGCTGTTTCTGTATAATGGGGAAAAATTTACATAATATAAGCAATCTAGTTTTGAGTATGGACTTATATAATTTATCTAAATCACAGTGTTTGTTACACAGAAGTTTGATGAATACTAGCTGCTAACATATATTTATTAACCTTATAAATAGGATTACATATTTCTGGCATAAAAAATAGGAGATTTTAAACATGAGATTCTTTATCAGTAACCTTAGTAAACCACTTAATGTAAATTTATATGAAATATTTAGCAAACCACAAAGTTCTTTACAAGATATATGATAAACATTATACACAGTCATTTGCTCATTTGATCAATATTTATTTAGTACCTACATTGTGGTAGATATTTTTTTTAAATTCTAAAGAAATGTCAGCAGACAAGCAAATGAGTCCCTGCCACACAAGACATAGTATCTAATAGAAATATAGAAAATAAATAATTGAAATAGAGTGTTAACTAGTGGTGAGTACTAGTAAAAAAAAAAGTGTGTGTGTGTGTGTGTGTGTGTGTGTGTGTGTGTGTAACAGGATATTTTAAATAACATGACCATGGAGTCTCTGAGAAGGATTCTTTGAGCAGAGATCTAAAAAATAAAAGAAGTCAGTGGTGCAAAAATCTGCAGAAGAGCATTCTAGAAACAGCAAGTGCAAAGACCATAAGTTGAGGCAGAGCAATGGGTCCAGAGTGATCATAGTAAAATAATGAATGCCAGGGACGGGTTGGTGGGGGGTGGGAAAAGTGAGACTTTGGTCAAAGGATACAAGCATTCAGTTATTAGAGAAATCATTCTGGGGATTTAAAGTACAGCATGGTGCCTATCATTAATTATACTGTATTGCATACTTGAAATTTGCTAAGACTAGATTTGAAGTGCCCTCACTACACACACAAATAAGAAGTAACTATGTGAAGGAATGGATATATCGTTAACTAACTTGATTGTGGTAATCATTTCACAATCTATACATATATCAAATTTATCACTTTGTATACACCTTACATATACAAAATTTTATTTGTCAATTATATCTCAATAAAGCTGGAAAAGTTGTCAACCATGCTTCCTTTTTCAAATTATTACATCAAAAAATTCACTGTACTTTCTTTGTGATGGTACCAGGAAGAAGGTAGAGAATGGACAGTGTGAAATACCAACAGGCTCACATCTATGTTAAAAGAATCAAGAAAGAAAAACAGATTTTTTTCTCCCCCCAACGATTATGTGATAATAAAGAAAACAAAAGTAGAAATATGTAAATATACAATAGAAGAAAAATGTATTCAAATGGATAAAGGCATAAATCTTTAGAATATGTAGGCATAAAGAATACCATGTATAATACATAAAAATAAGTCCACATATTTTAGAACAGCTGCAGAACTCAAAATATTGAGATCTTAAAAACTGACCGGAAAGATATTCACACACACATACAAAAATGGGTATAAAGACTGCAAAATTTTACAACAACCAGAATAGAATCCATGAAACATTTAAGAATAGTAAATTAAAGTTTTTGAGAGGCAAAACAAAACAAACAAATCTAACAATTCAGAATTGAGATCCAAATATTCAATGAACATATGAAGAGCTTGTAAATCTCAATAGTAATCAAAGAAATGAAAATTAATAAAAACCGAAGTAAACAAAATTATGGAAAACCATTGTTTTGCACTGAGCTCCTATATCAAACCTCAACAAACTGAAATTTTAAGAAAGCAGTTAAATAGTAAAAAAAAACAGTGTTTTTTTTCTTTTTCTGAAAATAGGAGGAAAAAAAGTCAGTCAGAATAAATCCAGTCTACCTGAGTCAGCATAATTAGGAATTTCCATCTGCTTCAAACTAGAATAAATATAACTTGAAGTAAACTTGCTGTTATTGAACCTGCTTTTTTTTGTATTGCTGTTTCCTTGTTTTCTCATTTTTCAAGATTTAACTAGTCTGTCATGCTCAGCATATCACTCATTCTATTTATTAGCATTAGATATTGCCTGTTTCAAGAATCATGAAATCCAATTCGATCTTTAAGCTAAAATTGTTGTAATTTTATCTTTTGACAGTTTTTGGCAACCTATGAAGGGACCCAAAGGAGACTGTTTATGAACCTGGAGAGTCCATGAAGAATTCCAGGAAGATTCCATCAGGTACTGATGACCTTCTCTTTGGGGTGTTCCTTGGGGATCCCTGAAGTTTGTAAGATCTTCTTGGATTCAAACTCCACTCTCTTAGCATTGAGAGTTGGAGTCTGAATTCTTGCATGTTTTTAGCTTTTGAATCCAGGGTTTATTTGTGCTTTGAGAGAATGCATGATTTTGTTGTACTAACGGCCCATGAACTTTTGGGGATCTGCACGGTGATTGATGGGTCACTGACACTGACTGAAGTTTCAAAGGTAAATGATGGCAATTACAGTAAGTGGCTATTAATGCTTAAAGATGTGTCAGTTCAGCTTTTGAAAATTTACAGAAATCTTAGATTTCTTCTTTTCTTTTTTAATCTTGCATGTTTACATAGGAAAAAATTACAGGCTAAATTCCTCAAGGTGATCTCTGAGCCAAACCACAACTCTACTGGTAGACACAGGTCAGGTACCTCAAAGCTGTTAGAGTAATAGTCAAGTAAATATAAGACTCCCATGTTAAGATAAGTTGAGTCACAAAACCAGATAGATAAAACCAGTTCACCCACCAGCCTCAAGAAAATTTCTGTGCAACAAAGGACTACTGTGAAATCATTACAGAACCCAACCCTTTTATCATGGCTCTGAGTCCCATGAATAAATGTGAAAATAGAATTCTTGGTTTCTATAGAAATGAATACTCAGCCTCTGGTTATACCTGTCTTTTACACGTGTTAATTATTAATGCAGAATTAATACATGTGTTAGTATTAATAGAGAAGCTATAGATAATTTCAACAATGGCAAAATCTTACTAAAAATAATTTAGAATTATAATGGCCATTGTGTAGAACATTCCAAATGACCAAGACCATTCATCTTAGGCATGCATTTGAAATAAGGACTCCTGAATCAGACCCTCCATGGATACCTATTTGAATTGCTGTGAAAAGCTTTTGAAAAGATTTCAAAAAATTTTTTGTCTCTTCAAAAGACTCCTTTCAAAAGGCAAATACAAAGTTTAAGAAACTAATTGATAAAAAAAATTAAAACCGCTAGACTCGTGGATTAGTTACCATTCCATCCCCCAAGGCAAAAAGTAAAATAAAATAAAAAGCTAGATAAAGTGTTTATAAAAGCTAGGCCCTCAAGTCAACACACTTTGTTTCTTTAGCCACCTTTATGCTTGATTCAGATCTGCCTAGGCTGAGTCCAGGCATGGAAAATGCTTTGTCTGCCTTGTTTATTGGTGGGCTCTTCTCTGAACTCAGTAATCTACTGAAGAAACCAAAGCTAAATTGGAAAACAAAAAAGCTCAGGTTGCAATGAGCAGCCTTTGCTAGCAAGGCAATAATCAGGGTAGGTCAATCAGACTAAACAGACAACCTACAAAACAGGAGAAAATATTTGCAAGCTATGCATCTGACAAAGATCTAATATCCAGAATCTATAAAGAACTTAAACAAATACACAAGAACAAAACAAATAATCCCATTAGACAGTGGGCAAAGAACATGAACAGACATTTCTCAAAGGAAGATATACAACTGGCCAGCAAACATGAAAAAATGTTCAACATTATCAATCATTAAAGAAATGCAAATAAAAAACACAATGAGATACCATCTTAAGTCAGTCAGAATAGCTATTATTTAAAAAGTAAAAAAAAAAAAAACAACAACAATGATGTTTGCGAGACTGCAGAGAAAAGGAATACACATTCACTGTTGGTGGAAATGCAAGCTAGTTCAGTGCCTGTGAAAAGCAGTTTGGAAATTTTTTTAAAGAGCTAAAAGTAAGTTTATCATTCAATCTTACAATCCCATGACTGGGTATCTACCCAAAGGAAAATAAATCAGTCTACCAAAAAGACACCTGCACCTGTATGTTTGTCAAAGCACTTTTCACAAGAGCAAAGTCATAGAATCACCTAAGTGCTCATTAATAGTGGATTGAATAAAGAAAATGTGGTATATATACACTGGAACATTATACAGTCATAAAATCATGTACTTTGCAACAGTATGAATGCACCTGGAGGCCACAATGCGAGATGAATTAACACAGAAACAGAAAAACAAATAATGCATGTTCTCACTTATAGGTGGCAGCTAAACAATGGGTCCACATGGGCATTAAGATGGGAGACACCACTGACTGGGAGACTCCACTGAGGAAGGTGGGAGATATGCAAGTGTTGAAAAATTACTTGCTGGGTACCTATGTTCACTATTTTGGTGATGGGTTCAATAGAAGCCCAAACTCCAGCATTACACAATATATCTATGTAACAAATTCACACATGTACTTCCTGAATCTAAAAATAAAAATTTTAATATATAACTAAATAATAATAATAATAATAAAAACAGAAAAAAAAAAAAGGACAAGTGTCCCTTGACTCAACCACCTGTTGGAGTGGATAAAGTGGTCGGGAGTAAAGAAGAGAGATATTCTCAGAGTAAATATTTTTTTTTGAAAGATGAATGGGTTCTTAGAAGACTAGAGTAGGATTTGTGGCAGAGTTTTGGGTTCACTGTCTCATTAAAATTTTCATGAACAATTCAAGCATAATTGTTAAGAACAAGTAAATCAGGTGAATGTACATGGGATAAAAGTTTATAAATGAAATTTTAAGAGTTTCAAAAATATTTTCAGCAACCTAAAATCTCAGATAAATACAATGTTAACTAAGTAAAATATTTATTAAATGACTGAGTCATTTTAAGTGGGTTAAAATACTGAAACTTTAATTGCTGAACATAATTTTAAGTTTATATACTTTGGCATCTTGATCTTATACAGTGCAAAGAAGGTTACTATATTTGAGTCTGTTAATAAACATGAGCAATATAAGGCAACATATTTCTAGAAATTATGATGACAATAGCAAGGCTTTGAGTGGAATGTCTTATTTGAAAAGGTTCATAGAATACCTGGCTTCAAGCATTCTCAGTCTTACTGTGAATGCAAAAATATCTCCCCTTGGCAGGCCTAAGAACCTTAGAATACATTGGGGAACTTAAGAGAGACGAATTCACCCTAATCTATAGGTGCTACAAGAGCACCCTAATCTATAGGTGCTAAAATCTTCTTTGGTCTGGCTTCCTTCCCCTCACAAACTTTTAAAAGTCTAATCTCGGATTTCTTATTCAAGGTTCCAGCAAAGCAAACTTTAAAAAAGTCTATATGATCAATCACTGTATTTTCTGCACTTACGTAAACAATTACGCCAAGTTTGATGAGACTACATTTATTTTGCAAATTAGTCTTCCTGATTGTCTTAGATTTGATTGCCTTTAGAAAAAATGAAAATGACTAGAGAGAAAAAATTATGTTTCAACAGAAAACTATAGTACTCCTGTTACTGATTTTAAATCTGTTCATTGTTTTCAAAGTTTTTATTATCTATCTATAGACTGGACTGAATCCTGAATTCTTCTAGGTTTCTCCATTCCAAGTGTTTTGCACTTTTTTGACTTTAGATCACTAAAATAAGAACTGCTCTGTTCTTGAAACTTTATAAGATGGAGTTACACAACTCAATTTCAAGGGACAACCCCTGTGCCTTACGTGTGAGTCTCTTACAGAGTTCACTGAAATGCCCAATGCCGTAACCAGAAACATTCAAACTGCCAACCAGGACCAGAAGTTGATGATGTCATATTGTGGACAGCTTTCCCCAAGACATTACAAAAATACTTCCCATCGTAATGAGAGTCTTACCTTTCTTTTTTCTTTCTTATGCTTACTTCTTTTATTGGGCAGGATAAACGTGTAATTAGAATTTTAAAATTGGTAGCTTCTGTGGGTAACTTGACCGATAGAATACTAAGGACCAATGTGGGCTAAGAGTTTTAATGATGCTTTTGTCACTCCCTATTTAGTCAGAAGCAGAGCACTGGTTCACTCCTCTGAATCTATATTATAGGTTAAGGAGGATATTGCCAGGAAGCATTAATGCCTCTGGATGAGCATTGTTTGTTAGTTCTCATTGTTTGGAGTAGATATAAATGAGACAACGATTAGAAATACACTTTCTATAATAACCTTTATAGCAGACTCTACTTCAAAGACTAGCGTTGTACAACATACTTCTTTAAATTCTCTTGCTAAAGTTGTATTAGATAACAGAATTGCTCTAGACTACTTATTGGCTGAACAATTTCTAATACTTCTTGGTGCACATGGATAAGTATGTTGGATATTGCAGAGACTCAGCTGTAAAAATTAATTAACAAACTACTTGGTTAAAATGGGCAGATTTCTAGTCTGGCCCATCATTTGATCTATTCAATACTAATTGGGTTGTTTTATGGGAACACTAGCTACTACATACACTCTAAACTCTTGATATTATCCTTCTGATAATCAAAATAGTAGTCTCTCTGGTGCTGTATTGCCTCAAAAGCTTTAAATGTCTGCATGCCACCATTCATCCAATGTCATATGGCATTTCTTCAGTTGGAACAACAAACACATGAAGAAACACATGATATCAAGAATATGGTGACTTATGAATAATGTGTTGAGACTAAAAACTTAGAATGATGGTTACAGAGACTAGTATTAAAGCCATAAGTTTTGGTCACACTATCACCTAGGTGACAGCCTGACCCAAATGTGGAAATTGTTTAACAAAATTATGGGAGGCCGTCGTGTTGCAGGAGTTAACTCCACTGTCAACTTAAACCAGCAACCTTGGGTTTTTGTCCCACAACCAAGAAGATTAAGACAAGTTGACACCAAAAGGATAAGTGAAAGAAAGAGTTTATTAAGCAACAAAGCTCTCCAGAAAAAGAGAGCGAGCCCCAAATGGGTAACCTGGTGGGAGGAATTTGTGATTTTTATCTTATCTTTTCTGGGGCTATTTCTCTCATTTACATTTCATCTACCCCTTACTTCCTGAGATCCAATTTTTATTGTGCATGCGGGTCCTTGACCAAGGTTACTCCATCTTGAATATTACTCATAAGTACCACAGAAAAAACCACTGGGGGGGCGGAGTAAAAATGCAAAGCAAATGCTGCGTTAATGATATTATAATGAGCTAAGGTCAAATTAGGACATTTAGGTAAGTTACTGCACCTGCATTTAAGCAGCAAAGTCCCTTTTAGCAGTACATCCTGGATTGAGAGGATGTTCTTAACCTCTTTAACCACATTTTCAGACAACAGTTATATAATGGGGGCAGTGCAGATGGCGTTCCCTCAGGTGTTAAGTCTTCTCGAGACCCTTCCTCTCTGTCTGCTTAACCAGCTTCTGACTATCTCCTCTCTCATTCTCCTTTCTGGAATGATATCCCTAACTGCCATTAGGGGAAAGGGGCAATGACCACTCTGACTTCTTCAAGCTATGAGGGAGTGTTGTATATGCAGCAGTTAGGAATCCTCCAGAGGGAGACCTAATGGGCCTTGGAAGAAAGGTTCTGTCATGTGGGGTTCCATCTGCATAACAATTTGAAGTTTGATAGATTCTGGGTGAGAAGAAACAAATTTAGCAAGAATGTTTAATATACAGGGTCCAAAAAGCAATTCCAGAAAGATTGTTATTAGGGGCCTCCAAAAAAGTAATAGCTATGTTACTGAAGGGAAGAACGTTAATTTGGACCACCACAAATTAGTGGCTTGCCGTGTGAGTTCTGCTGCTTGCTCTTGAAGTCTATGAGCTGCATCTCTGAACTATGCCTGGTTCATTAACAGAAAGCAATACTCTTCTTGAAGGTATAGACATGTGCCCCTTCTTTGGCAGTTAATAAGTCAAGTGCTTTCCTGTTTTGAAATTCCTGCTAGTAAGTTTATTTGTCTTTGGAGACTGGTCACGGATATATATATATCTTTATGGTGTTAGAGAGGACTATAGATAATTGTTGGTAATATGTGGTGAATGTAGTGATGCTTGCCACCCCTGTGCCTATTGCAGTTGAGATGCTTATTCCTGCTACCAAAGGTATGAGTTGAATTGTTCTTTTGGATATGGTTAGATATGAAGAGGCTAGAGCTAATAAAAGGACTTGGAGGGTTTGATTATTAGGTAGGATACTAATATCTGGTGTTTGGCATATTAGGGTGCAGATGCCTGACCTAATAGCAGTTAGGCAGAGATAGGAACATGTGCATATAAAAAAATCACTCCTGGGATAGAAAGGCAAAACTCATACTAATCCTTCTCCTTTTTTACTAGTATAAAGTTTAAATTCCTAAATGGAGTAGTTACCTGCAAGAGTAGCTCTGGTGAGGGCTTGAAAGAATATGTTATTATAAGGGGATGTATATTTGTATTGTTGATATATTGATAAAGAGAAGTAGCTGAGATCAACTCTTGTGCATTGTGTGAGGTTTAGAAATGAGTTTAAGGGGATGTCTGTACATTTGTGTCTAGGTGCCTCCGAACTAAAGTATTGTATCCTTTGTGTTAATTTAGCACATGCCTCCTTGCAATGGTTTATACAGGCAGGACATATCCCACGTACGTGAAAAGGACATGGATAGGTGTCTTTTGCTATGGATGGAGGACCATGGGGTGTGGTAGTCTGGGTTTTTTCCTACAAAAATGCCTCGCAATGCAAGCTAAAATGAATATAATGGCAGCAATTATTGGCTGAATTGCCGGGAGCCGCAATCACTAGTAAAAGTAAGGTAAAAGGGACCTGAAAACAGAAAAAACGCTGGCTGGGAGCAAGGCCCCAGTAAAATGCGGCCATGACAGAGGCAAAACCCCATGGATCCTGTTGACGGACCTTCCCTAACTTTGAAGGATTGTGTGCACAGGCTTGAGAATGTTCCCTCTTTAATTGAGATAATAGATGCGCAAATGGATGATGGCATTTGACAGCAAAAATTATACATAGGCATAATGGAGGTGAGATTGCAGCAAAAAGGGTGCCCCTTTTGGTGTGTAAGGCAACAGTAGGAGGCCGAGAAAAATGAATCGACCACTTCCTCATAAACAACAGATCCAAGCTGAGAGCAGGTGGAAAACAACCGTTTGAGATAAAAAAAAATAGGTTAAGATATCTTAGGATTAAATAAGTAGTTTAATGAAGATAGAATTTAGAATATTAATAATAAGATAGTAAGATAAGATAAACTAGTAAGATAAGAGATATATAA